>NC_136414.1:2027500-2250000 GCF_051521515.1 Lactuca serriola | reverse complement strand
TACTTAGTCAAAATTTATTACCCAGACAGAACTTTCCTAATCACCACTTTCTCAGTAAGCAACTATCAATCGGGACCTAAGAAAATCAAATGTTCGCTATGTTTACATATACATTCTCATTGTGAGAAGGGGTCATTTGAGCGTATCTAAATAGATACTATGTTTACATATGGATCCCTAGTTACATTCCATTTAGGATTAGGAATAGGCATAATCAGACCTGCTTTTTACATATCTCTCGTTATTTGGGACCCTATTCACCTCTTTGGGCTTCTATTGAATCGAGAAATAGGTTTGATTGTCTATCTTTTTGATATATTGGATATCTATATTTGATATATTGGATATCTATATAAGGCATTCTCTGGATAATTCAAATCGAAGCAATTGGATGTCCAATTCGGGCCAAGATGACATGACCGATCAATAGAAATACTCCAACACTCCACTTTTATCATATATTCCATACATCACACTAGATAGATATCATATTCATGGAATATGATTCACTTTCAAGATGCCTTGGTAGTGAAATGGTAGACACGCGAGACTCAAAATCTTATGCTAAAGCGTGGAGGTTCGAGTCCTCTTCAAGGCATAATATTGAGAATGCTCATTGAATGAGCAATTCAATAAGAGAGCTCAGATAGCAATATCAATTTGATCTGAGCTCTCTTGGAATAAGTTTGGCAGCGGATCACGAAATCTTGGTCATCTTCTCTATCTAATGAATGGGGAGTCCGCTTTAAAATCGTCCGCCCTGCACCCACCCCCCGAGTATATGCTTCAACAGGAATCACACAAGGGTAGATTATAACTAGTAAAATGACCGCCCGTAACCCAGCAGATAAAGTACATTACATAGCATTACATAATCCGTTTTAGGGATTGGCGACTTACCCATTTAGTGACCTTGGTACTGGACGTTCCCCAAATGGGTACTGTCGGGTCGGGTGAATTCAATAATAGACGCCTGTTGGCATTCCAGCCTTCCTTCGCCTTTCATGGCCACATATCTTTTTGGCTAAGGAATGGGAAATCCTTATCTTGTTCCATGAATCCAATTTGCATTTCATCCGGGAAAAGCCATCTTTTTCTCAACAATGCCTTTGTCATTTGATCCAATAGTGTTCCGTTAGATAGGAACAGATTTGATAAATACTGATAACTCTTGGATAGAGTATTAGAACGGAAAGATCCATTAGATACTGAACGATTGGTTCTAAGCCATCTCTGGCGATTAATCAACAATTCGAAGTGCTTTTCTTGCGTCTTCTTGATAAACCAATGTTTATATAGAGATGTATGACGATTTTTTTGGGGAGTAAGAAGCCCCTTTGACATCTCTTCATCTGCAAATAATTCTCGATGTGAAAACATAGAGACAAAGGGCTGAGCTTTGAATAGGAAAAAGAGTGGATCTGCAGGGTCCCAAATGAATTGGCTTATTCGAAAAAGGCCTTGTTCTTTGGAAGATATATCTCGTGTCTGGTACTGCACGGTTCCACTCTGCAAGAACTCCGAATCATTCTCTTGAAGCTCATCCTCTTCATCATAAACGATCCGCTTGCCCCGAAATGACCTAGACCAATAGGGAAATCCCAATTCATTGGGCCTTTCGATACAATCAAATAGAAAGCCCCAAGGGCGCCATATTCTAGGATCCTAAACTATGTGACTGAATAAATCCTCCTCTATCTGTTGCTGCTCGTCCCCCTCTTCAAACTCCGATTCGTCTTTTTCATAGAGAAATCTCTGATCAAGGATAGAACAAGATCCATTTTGCATCATATCTAAGGGATTCCTTGGTGTGGGTCAAAGAAGCAATGTCACTCGATCCTTATCAAACTGACTGCATGTCCGTGAGGATCCCACCAGAGCGCCTTCCACTCCTAATAGGCCACGAACTAGACCAGAATCATTCTCAACGAGTCCATAAGGAGCGATCCCATTTTTTTCATCGGGTCCGGGTAGAGACCAAAGATCTTGAGTGACCGATCCGGCAGAACAACTCAAAAGATAAAGAAGTATCGTTAATTTCTTCATGCTCGTTCCAAGTTCGAAGTACCAATTGTACAAATAATAATCCACTTCGTTACATGATTTCTTTTTCATATAGATAGATATAGGATCTATGGGGCAATTACTTAAAAGTACATTTTGTGCTACAACCCTTCCTATTTTATAGAAAAGGATCCCATGATCCTGGACCGATCTTACCTGGGATCGCAAATCCCAAATTTGTCTACGAAGAGCGGATCTAATTGTATTAGTATCTATAATTGATTTATTCTGTGTAATACTAATCGATAGGGCCTCATTGGTAAGTGCTACAAGATCTCGTGCATTGGAACCCATGGTTATGGACCCAAATCCATTAGTATGGAACATTTTCTTTTCCAAGTGAAATCCCATAGTATATGACAGAGTGAAAAAGTGCTTTCGTTGTTGTGGAATAAGAAGCCTTCGTATCTTAATGCACATATTTAATTTATTCGGAGATATTAGAGCGGGATCCACTTTTTGGGGAATATGAGTCGATGCAATAACAAGAATATTTCTAGTTTCATAATCCTTGAAGAGAAGGTTCACTAATAGACCCGGGGACAATTAATTCGACTCATTCACATCCAGATCATGAATGTTTGGAATCCATATTATGCAAGGAGACATTGCTTTTGCTAATTCGAGTTGAAGGGTGATATAAAGTAGGTCTTCATCTTCAGGCATCATATCCATAGTTAGCGCATTCATGCTAGTTAGCAGTTCCAGCTCCATATCAAGGATATCGTCACTAGCATCAATATCGTCACTAGCATCAACATCAATATTATCAAAACCTTGAGACTTGTTATCCAGGGACTTGTTCAGAAATACCGTAATGAAAGGAAGATAGGAGTTTTTCGCTAGGTATTTGACCAAATAAGATCGTCCAGTTCCTATAGAACCTATTACTAAAGTACCCCTAGAGAAGGATAAGGCTAAGCGGAGCGAAAAGGGTTTTCCATGAGATGGGAAATGCAAACTATTAGCCCCACACGGAGTTTGTGAATAAGTGATTGTCTGATAATGAGCAAGGAATATCCTTCTTTCTGCTAAAGAGGATGTATTGAACTCATAATTCATTAGATACTTTTTATGAATGTCAACTAAGTATCGTAAGTAAATTGCTCCCGGTTGTTCAATCATTTGATAACCAGAGTCATTCGTTGAGAAATGATCACCATGAGTCAGACTCAATAAAATTTGATCAATCATTTTTTTTGTCGTTAAGGTGGGGAACTGAACCAAGAATTCTCTTTGAGGCACTACTATTATTGAAGGTTATGCTATACCTGCCATTTTAATATTCTCTTCCCTGTTAAATTTTAAAAATTAACAACTTTAGGTATCCCTTCCACTTATGAAATTTCAAAATCCATATCCCTTATTATACAGATACCGAAAAAATTAGATACTATCGATTTTGTAACGCCAAGAATTTAAAAATAATTTTTCGCATTTAATAAAGACAAACTTCATTTAATATTCATAAAAACATCATTGTTTGTAATTCATTTCATAACATATATAAAAACCCCAAGATCACATAATATAAAAATCCTGCGTGTGTGCACTGATCAGGCCGGCGCCTTCCCGCGATCCTCACTAGTACCTGAAACAAATAACACCAACACTGTAAGCATAAAGCTTAGTGAGTTCCCCAAAATACCATATAACACATATTAGCCACTCGAGGCTATAATTCTGTGGGTCCGTGCACCCATACTCTGTGATCCCTCAGGTTCTAACTCTGTAAACAAGCATAGCATAAATCACATAGAAGAATGCAGTGCAACACATAGCATGCAAATACTCTATCATATAACTCTGGTTACCTACTCAAAGTAAAGTATAGTGAGAAGACTCACCTCGCGTGTCTCGATATCTCACAACCTGGGAATCCCTCGTGCCCGATTCTCCGAGCTCTAATCCTCCTATAACATCATAATGTCCCTAGTTAACACTTTATATCTCTAATGTTGACTATCCCTAAGAAGTCAACACAGGTCCACTCTGGTCAACGGTCAACGGTCAACTTTGACCGGACTCGGCGAGTGCTAGGGCGACTCGGCGAGTCTACACGTTCTCACCAATTCTCTAAGATTCCCTTTCTACACGTCGAGTATCCCCCCTGACTCGACGAGTTCCTCTTGGAAGAATCGCGGGGCCACCCCGACTCAACTCGCCGAGTCTGAAGAACAACTCGGTGAGTCCCAGTTCGACTCAGACCACCTGTTAACCCTCTCTAACTCGCCCTGACTCACCGATCCAACTCATAACCCGGACATGACCACTCTAAGGCAATCTTCAAGCTACTCGCCGAGTCTGTTCATCGGACTCGGCGAGTCCATGCCATGCAACCGCTCAAACTGCTTTCTAAGGTCAGATCTGCTCCGACAATTCACAGGTCTGGCCTTCCTAAACTGGTTCATCACGTAAAGCCCTCATTTCGGTGCTCATAATACACCCCATGACTCATAATTTACGTTTTGACCTAAGGCATAAGGATTCCAATCCAAAACCTCCATTGATTCCCGAAATGCTCAGGCATGGGACATTCTGGACTTCCAAGGGTCCCAATATAGGGTTCCAATCGCTTGGGGGACTAAGGAAACACTCAATCTAGCCACAAAAGGGTTCAATAAACCCTAAATCCATATACACATCAACATAGAAGAATGCAACTCGAAAATATTACATGAATAACGTTGCTCTGTGTCCCCAATCCTCAGAATGTGGCTTCTCTTGTTGTTCCCTTAACCAAGCCTCCTCCTCCTTGCAAAATAACACTTCCAAGATCAATAATGGTCTTCTACCTTGCTCAAGATGCTCACAATCGAATTAGGGTTTCTCTCAAAGGACTAGGATGAACAATGATGGCCATAAGGCCCCTTATATATGTCCCAAACCTGGACGGTTAGGGTTTCGCTAAACAGCGCAGACTCGCCGAGTCCATATCCGGACTCGTCGAGTCCAATCGCGAACCCGCGACCAGATCCGCGATCCTACTCGGCGAGTCTAAGCTCCAACTCGCCGAGTCCCCTCTTAAAACACCCAAAAATCATAAATATAACGATACCTGGAATTCTGGGCTGTTACAACTCTCCCCCACTAGGACTAGACTTCGCCTTCGAAGTCTCACTCTGAAAATAGCTCCGGATGCTGCTCCCGCATGTCACGCTTCGGCTCCCAGGTCATTTCCGATCCCTTCCGGTGCTGCCACTGAACTAACACCAGGGGTATCTCCTTATTCCTCAGAACCTTGATCTTCCGATCTTTGATGGCCACTGGTCTCTCGGCATAGTTCAGGATCGCATCCACCTGAATGTCCTCTAATGGAACCACTGCCGACTCATCGGCTATACACTTTCTCAATTGCGACACATGAAAAGTGTCGTGGATCTGACTCAATTCCGCTGGCAACTCCAAACGGTAGGCCACCCGGCCTACCCTCGCAATCACACGAAAAGGCCCAATATACCGGGGCCCTAACTTGCCCCTCTTCTTGAATCGAATCACTCCTTTCCAAGGAGAGACCTTCAGGAGTACGAAGTCGCCGACCTGAAACTCAAGCTCGGATCGGCGTCTGTCTGCATAACTTTTCTGTCGGCTCTGGGCGGTCAATAACCTCTGTCTAACCTGCTGAATCTGCTCTGTCGTCTGAAGCACGATCTCTGTACTGCCCATCACTCTCTGTCCCACCTCTCCCCAACAAATGGGGGTCCGACATCTCCTACCATACAATAGCTCAAAGGGCGGCATACCGATGCTTGAATGATGGCTGTTGTTGTAGGAAAACTCCTCCAAGGGCAAATACGCATCCCAGCTACCCCCAAAATCCAACACACACGCCCGAAGCATGTCCTCGAGCGTCTGAATCGTCTGCTCACTCTGACCGTCTGTCTGGGGATGATATGCGGTACTAAAATGCAATCTAGTACCCAACTCCTCATGAAATTTCTTCCAGAACCTAGAAGTGAAACGCACATCACGATCTGAAACAATCGAGATCGGCACCCCATGCCGAGATACTACTTCTCTCACATACACCTCCGCCAATTTCTCTGCTGAAGAACTCTCACTAATGGCAAGGAAGTGAGCGCTCTTCGTCAATCTGTCTACAATCACCCAAATTGCATCAACTCCTCTGACAGTCCTCGGCAATTTGGTGATGAAATCCATAGTGATCTGTTCCCACTTCCACTCGGGAACCTCCAATGGCTGCAACTTGCCATGCGGTCTCTGGTGCTCGGCCTTAACCCTACGGCAGGTCAAGCACCTCTCGACAAACCACGCGACGTCCCTCTTCATGCAGGGCCACCAATATTCTCTCCTCAAATCCAAATACATCTTTGTAGCCCCGGGATGGATCGAGAATTTCGATCGATGTGCCTCCTCCATCAAAGTAGTACGCGTACCGCCCACAAACGGTACCCAAATCCGACCCTGAAAGGTCATCAACCCTCGAACATCAGTAACGAACTCTGAAACCAACCCAACGACCCGTTCTCTCTTCTGCATCTCCGGTTGCATAGCCTCAGACTGTGCCCCACGAATGGCATCCAGTACTGGAGCTATCACGGTCAACCTCAAACATACATTTCGTAGTGGAGTGCTCTCCCCCTTACGGCTCAACGCATCTGCTACCACATTAGCTTTGCCCGGGTGGTACAGGATCTCGCAATCATAATCCTTGACCACATCCAACCACCTCCTCTGACGCATGTTTAGGTTGGGCTGGTCCATCAAGTACTTCAAACTCTTATGGTCCGTGTATATCGTGCAACGAACCCCATACAAGTAATGACGCCAAATCTTGAGGGCGAACACTACCGCCCCCAACTCTAGATCATGCGTGGGATATCTCGTCTCGTGAGGCTTCAGCTGCCTCGATGCATATGCTATTACATGCCCTCTTTGCATCAGAACTGCACCGAACCCCGAAATAGATGCATCACAATAAACTACAAAATCCTCCATCCCTTCTGGGAGAGCTAACACCGGGGCTTCGCACAATCTCTGGCGAAGTGTCTCAAAAGAGGTCTACTGCTCGGGTCCCCATGAGAATGCAACCCCCTTTCGGGTCAATCTAGTAAGTGGCACTGCAATTTTGGAGAAGTCCTTAATAAATCTCCGATAATACCATGCCAATCCAAGGAAACTCCTGATCTCAGAGGGTGACTTCGGCACCTCCCAACTCATCACCGCCTCAACCTTGGCCGGATCGACCAATATCCCTTCCTGATTAACAACATGTCCTAGGAACTGGACCTCCCGCAACCAGAAGTCACACTTGGAGAACTTTGCATAAAGCTTCTCCGATCTCAAAACCCCAAGGACCTCCCTCAAATGTTCCTCATGCTGCTCTCTAGATCTCGAATACACCAAAATATCATCGATAAATACAATCACTGACCGATCCAACATCGGCCTACATACCCTGTTCATGAGATCCATGAATACAGCCGGGGCGTTGGTGAGCCCAAAAGGCATCACCACAAACTCATAATGCCCATATCGCGTCCTGAATGCTGTCTTCTGTACGTCCTCATCCCGCACTTTCACTTGATGATATCCCGACCTCAAGTCGATCTTGGAAAACCAAGATGCTCCCTGCAACTGATCAAATAAGTCGTCGATCCTCGGTAATGGGTAACGGTTCTTGACCGTCAACTTGTTCAACTCCCGGTAATCAATGCACATCCGGTGTGAACCATCTTTCTTCTTGACGAACAGAATAGGTGCTCCCCACAGCGAGCTGCTCGGCCGAATGAATCCCTTCCCCAGCAACTCCTGAAGCTGCGAGGATAACTCTTGCATCTCTGGAGGTGCAAGACGATAAGGCACCTTAGCGATAGGCGCGACTCCCGGAATCAAGTCAATACCAAACTCCACTTGCCTCACAGGAGGTACTCCCGGCAGCTCCTCGGGAAAGACATCTGGAAACTCACACACCACCGGTACCTCCTCAACTGAACTCGGTCTCTCGGAAGTCGCTCGCATATCCATCACATACGCCACAAAACCCTTACAGCCCTGCTGTAGACACTGCCTCGCTTTGGCGGCCGAACAAAAGGCTGATCCCGAACGCGTACCCTCGCCGTACACCGAAAGAACTCCCCCACTAGGGTCTCGTATAGTCACCAGTTGACGCTCGCAGTCGATGACTGCGCTGAATCGGCTCAACCAGTCCATGCCCACAATGACACAGACATCACCCATCGCGATAGGAATTAGGTCAATCGGAAACTCAACCCCAAAAATCTCTAACACACATCCCCGGAAAACCCCCGTGGCACAAATCACTCTATCATCAGCTATGGAAACTCTCAGAGGCCGACTCAATGCCTCACGACTAACACTGATATGCTGACTAAAGGCCAGAGATACAAAAGACCGACTCGCACCCGAGTCAAATAACACTAAAGCAGGCACAGAATTCACAAGGAAGGTACCTACGCATAACCTAATATAAGCATAATATTTCAACATCAATATAAATACATGAAAGGAAACGTACCAGCCACCACATCGGGCGCAACACGGACTTCCTTCGCAGTCAGCTGGAAGGCTCTCCCTCGAGCTCTCGGTGCCTCGGTCTTCATAGGCCGACTCTTTGTAGCTCTGATGGCGGCAGGAGCAGATCCCTGAGGTGCTCCGCGCAGCTGCGGACACTCAGCCTTCCGGTGTCCAGTCTGGTTGCAGTGAAAGCACACTGCAAACCCCTTGGGGCAGTCCTTGGCCATGTGCCCCTCCTTGCCACATTTGTAGCAAGACCCCGCTCGGCAAACTCCGTCATGCCCCTTGCCGCACTTTCCGCAAGTGCGGCCCTTCTGGCTCCCTGGTCTGGGATCAGCAGGCTTGGCCCGCTTGGCGGCCGGCTGCGACTGTGCCGGTCGCGGATCCCTCCCCTGAGACTCCGCCTCCTCCCTGGCCTGAGTCTCAAGCTCGATCTCCCTCTTCCGGGCATTTGCCTGAAGCTCGGCAAATGTCCGGTACGAGGAGTTTGCAGCGAACTCCCGAATATCCCGCCTCAAGACGCTCAAGTAGCGGCTCATACGTGCCTGCTCAGTGGACACGTGCTCAGGGCAGAACATCGCCCTCTCGTGGAACATCCTCGTGATTGCTGTAACAGACTCAGTACCCTGCTTGAGGGTTAGAAACTCCTGTGCTAAACGCTCCCTCTCCACCTGGGGAACGTACTCATCTCGAAACATGGTGGTGAACCTCTCCCAGGTCACCGCAGAAAGCTCGGCAGGCGTATAATGCGCCGTTGCAAACTTCCACCAGTCCTTCGCTCCCAAGCAAAGCTGGTTCAGCGCGAATCGGACCTTCAAATGCTCAGGAGACGAGCAAGTGAAGAAGCACCCCTCAATATCAGATATCCACCTCATCGCTGTCACCGGACCCGGGGTCCCATTGAACTCTGGTGGTTTTGTGTTGCTGAATTCCCGGAATAGTAACGCGTCCCCACCCTGCGGCCTTGCAGCAGTCACCGCTGCGGTAGCCGCTGCAGCAGCAGCCTCAGTAAGAGCGGCATAACGCTCGTCGAACGTCTCAATCAGTGTGGTCTTTATGGACCCAAACATCTCCGGAATCTCGGCCCTGATGGCTGCAGCTACCTCCTCCTGGATGATCCGGCGGATATCCTCCTCACTGGTACCGCTGCTCTCGGACGTGAAGCGTGTCCTCACCATGATCTACCGCTGAAATACGACATACAATAAATTTAGAATCCCCACGAACACACTCACACTCGTCAACTCTTTCCTCCTTGATTCTTGGCATTCCAAAGATTCTTACTTGGGCTGCACCCCGCTCCGGTGCTTCCAGTAGTACGGGCCCAATACTACTGTCCGCACCGCACCCGAATACACTCCAAGTCCTCCTCTTCGGATTCCAGGTCTCAAGTACTCTATCATGCGTAGACCACTCTCTAATATATCTATCATAAGTCCCTCGCTGCTACCTACTCACTCTCAAGCACCTCATAGCAGCTCACCTCTCCCTAGACTAAGGCATCACAAATCAGGCCAATCTATTCCTAGTAGCAATGCCTAGCCTACTCTAGCATGCAGATACATCATATCAATATTAACATTACATAATGTAAGGGTATTTTGGGAAATCACCGTTCGGGCGCGGACTGATCGTACACACATCTCTTGCTCTGCGTCTTTTCAAAAATCTTTTAATCTTTTGAAAATTACATCTCAAATCCTCAGTTTGAGTTCAAATACGCCCGAAGGTGTACTCGAATCCCTCAAACCAAGGTTCTGATACCAAATTGTAACGCCAAGAATTTAAAAATAATTTTTCGCATTTAATAAAGACAAACTTCATTTAATATTCATAAAAACATCATTGTTTGTAATTCATTTCATAACATATATAAAAACCCCAAGATCACATAATATAAAAATCCCGCGTGTGTGCACTGATCAGGCCGGCGCCTTCCCGCGATCCTCACTAGTACCTGAAACAAATAACACCAACACTGTAAGCATAAAGCTTAGTGAGTTCCCCAAAATACCATATAACACATATTAGCCACTCGAGGCTATAATTCTGTGGGTCCGTGCACCCATACTCTGTGATCCCTCAGGTTCTAACTCTGTAAACAAGCATAGCATAAATCACATAGAAGAATGCAGTGCAACACATAGCATGCAAATACTCTATCATATAACTCTGGTTACCTACTCAAAGTAAAGTATAGTGAGAAGACTCACCTCGCGTGTCTCGATATCTCACAACCTGGGAATCCCTCGTGCCCGATTCTCCGAGCTCTAATCCTCCTATAACATCATAATGTCCCTAGTTAACACTTTATATCTCTAATGTTGACTATCCCTAAGAAGTCAACACAGGTCCACTCTGGTCAACGGTCAACTTTGACCGGACTCGGCGAGTGCTAGGGCGACTCGGCGAGTCTACACGTTCTCACCAATTCTCTAAGATTCCCTTTCTACACGTCGAGTATCCCCCCTGACTCGACGAGTTCCTCCTGGAAGAATCGCGGGGCCACCCCGACTCAACTCGCCGAGTCTGAAGAACAACTCGGCGAGTCCCAGTTCGACTCAGACCACTTGTTAACCCTCTCTAACTCGCCCTGACTCACCGATCCAACTCATAACCCGGACATGACCACTCTAAGGCAATCTTCAAGCTACTCGCCGAGTCTGTTCATCGGACTCGGCGAGTCCATGCCATGCAACCGCTCAAACTGCTTTCTAAGGTCAGATCTGCTCCGACAATTCACAGGTCTGGCCTTCCTAAACTGGTTCATCACGTAAAGCCCTCATTTCGGTGCTCATAATACACCCCATGACTCATAATTTACGTTTTGACCTAAGGCATAAGGATTCTAATCCAAAACCTCCATTGATTCCCGAAATGCTCAGGCATGGGACATTCTGGACTTCCAAGGGTCCCAATATAGGGTTCCAATCGCTTGGGGGACTAAGGAAACACTCAATCTAGCCACAAAAGGGTTCAATAAACCCTAAATCCATATACACATCAACATAGAAGAATGCAACTCGAAAATATTACCTGAATAACGTTGCTCTGTGTCCCCAATCCTCAGAATGTGGCTTCTCTTGTTGTTCCCTTAACCAAGCCTCCTCCTCCTTGCAAAATAACACTTCCAAGATCAATAATGGTCTTCTACCTTGCTCCAGATGCTCACAATCGAATTAGGGTTTCTCTCAAAGGACTAGGATGAACAATGACGGCCATAAGGCCCCTTATATATGTCCCAAACCTGGACGGTTAGGGTTTCGCTAAACAGCGCAGACTCGCCGAGTCCATATCCAGACTCGTCGAGTCCAGTCGTGAACCCGCGACCAGATCCGCGATCCTACTCGGCGAGTCTGAGCTCCAACTCGCCGAGTCCCCTCTTAAAACACCCAAAAATCATAAATATAACGATACCTGGAATTCCGGGCTGTTACAGATTTGGCAACCACAAAAGGGTGAAAATCAACACTTTGGTTCACACCACCAACCTTTCATTATGTTTACTCAAATTTGTGGGGCATCTCAAAACAAATCTATTCTAAGTGTCATTAATATAATGTAAAAATCAGTTCAAGTGTCCAACAATACATGTTCTTGGTTGTATTTATAATACAATATGAATGCCTTGTGTTTTTTCTCGCAAGGGTTTCCATCCAAACATTCATGGTCTTGGTTGTTCTAGTTCCTTTTGTTCATCATCTATAACACGAATCAAAGGTAAAAACAGACATGGTAGGATGAGTCGTCCACAAGAGTCAACAAACCAATCTTTATATAAACGTGTTGGTCCTTAAGGTTATTTCGTTAATCTGTTGAAGTTATAATTCCTCAACGCTTCGTGTTCTGATCTCCAACAAATTGATTTTGGATCCAAATATTATATTGCTTCATAAGGACTGAATTAAGATTTTTGAAAACGAGCTTCAACATGGTTATCACATGCATATGAGTCAAACAAAATATCCAAAGATGCGAATTTAAAAGAATGATCATACTCTTGTCATAAATTAAAGTGCCTTTCAACACAACAAAATTTTATAGCAAATAAATACCATCAAGTTCTACCATAATTACAAATGAAACAACCCGATATGCCACTTAGCGTTCGTCACATTGAGGTTAAACACAACCGATGTTTATTGATGAGGGTCTCTCGATCGCATTAGACAAGACATGGTGACATGGAATCCAATAGTACACTATGAACCTCTAAACTCAAGTTCCTAGTAAGTACATAAAAGATAGTTTTTAGCATTACATATTCATCTTAAAGGATATTGTTAGGCTGGAGGGAGCAGTAACATTTTTAGCATGCTGCCACATGACTTTTAGAAGCCACATAGGATTTTTTCAAGCCACATATGATGTATATAACTGTAGCATCTAGGTAAGGAGTGGTAGCATAAGGTTGTTAAGTCATTTTTATTTTGAAAAAAAACAATGTTGCCCTTCCTTTCCTCTTTCTCTTTCTCTTTCCTCTCGTTTCCCCGGCCAGCGAGCCATCTTTGGCGAGGTACCTAGCGACTTTAATGGGAGTGGTGGAGACGAGGCTAGCGAGTCGGGGCGAGCTTGGCTAGCGACAACATTAAAGCGAGACTTGGATTTTAATGACCATAATAATGAATAAACAACATACCATAATAAGTGAAGAAACCCGAAGAGCGATTCAAAGGGTAAATATTGGTATAAAATCCAAGTCACATAGCTTTACTTGTATATGGGATCAACCTTTAGTTGCTAGTGTTTACGGCTGTACGTATTCGTAGCTAGAGATTCCAATGTAATCACTTTGAAAATAGTTGAATAATGGAAGAACTCGGGTTGCTGCCGGTATGTCGACATACTGAACCATGTTAATTCTCTATGTCATTTTAATGCTTTTATTTGATTGCTTGCATAATCTATATACATGTAAGTTGTAACAATGCCAACCACTCGTGCCGAAACGGTCTTATACCACAGTATATAAAATTATCCTTTATCTACTCACAAGAAAACACAGGTATCAAACGAACTTTGGTAGATTGGATAGGCGGAGAGACAATCACTGGGGCAAATTGAAAAGTGGAAGGACTGAATGAGGAAATGCCCGAACTTCAAACAACTCCCTTCAACGGACGAGTGATGCAGTCTCGAGATCCCCCCTATCTCCATAAACGACCACCTCTGATAATACAAAGTACCTTTTGAATACTATGAATCATCCAAAGAGGGTCAAATGCAAACACTATCTATAATATATGCATCCACAAAATTGGTAATGGCTTGAAACTTCAAATGAGTTCAATCCACAACGAATAACGACCGTAACAAAGATACTAAAACAAGTTAAAAAAAGAAAACATAAAAATATGTGATGGTTGGATTGACATCCTAAGATGACATTTTCAAAAAATCTGATACATATTCATCTTAAAGGATAGCACTTGTTTGATCAGATCTAAAACAGTGAATCTAATATCACTTGTTGGGATTTTATACAACTGTTCACAACCCTGAAACAAACATACACCAAGAAACCAAAAATTAATAATTGCCAACCAAGACACCCACGTACAATATTCAAACTAATTAATACATTAAACAATCAACCAAACAAAAAACTAAACAAATGAAACAAAGAGTTACATTGTTTCAACATCGCTATGCGTCCACATGAGAAGATGGGGAGATCTTTATATATGTACATGACTTGTTTGAAGATGGGTAGATCTTTATATATGTACATGACTTGGCAAACACAGACTAATAGATTGGAAGTTACCATATATATATAGAGGGTTAGGTTATATTGTTCTAACTATCTATTGTGTGCATGTAGGATTGATTTTGGACCAATCATTTTAGTTATTTTATTAAAGTAATTAATGCATATTAGATATTAAAGATATAATGAGCATTAATTAGAACTTCAACATTTAATATGTATTAATTACTTTCTTAAAATAATTAAAATGATTGGTCCAGAATCAATCCTACAAGCACACTATAGATAGTAAAAACATTTGAACCTAACTCTCTCTCTCTCTCTCTCTCTCTCTCTCTATATATATATATATATATATATATATATATATATATATATATATATATATATATATATGAGATTGTGACACATGATGAACACAAGAGTTAAACCGCAAACTCGTTACAAAACTATATTTATACACTGCAGTCTGCTAGCTAAGAATTGGAAGAAAACGCAAGTTTTGTACACTAGGTCTTACAATTGCTTGAAACATACTAAATGATAAACATCCAACCAACAGTCCACCCAAGAAGCAAACCTGCACCAACAAGCCCTAATCCAACAGCAAAAGCCACAGCATACTTACCGATTAAATCATCATCATCATCATTATCTTTGTAACCTGGTTTGGGTGTTTTCCTTTTGGCAGGTTTCACGTTCCATGGAGAAGCTGATGGGATCTTGTTTGCTTTGATTTGGTTATAAAGATTCTCAAGTTGTAGAAGATAGAGCCATTGCTTATATGCGAATAACTGAGAAGCTTGTTTGAATATGAGCTTCACAACATGTTGTTTCTCCTCGTAAGCCTGTTTTGCTGCTTTTTCTGCTTCCCTTGCTCGCGTTTGAGAATGACAGAGTGCTTCTAACAGCTTACGCTTGCTTGGATCCATCTCACCTCCTTCATCAACCGCTACTGTAGTAGTAGTAGTAGTACTACTTAAAGGTCTGACCAGATAAGAATAAATCAAGAAAATGAGTACCAGATTTGAAAACAAAATAAATAAATAAATAATGGTCAAAGTATATTACCTGACAGCAGTACCATGGATGCTTGCTGAATTTTGTGGCTTTGAAAGTCCAAAACAGGTGAAACTTGTGTTTTGACTTTGAGGCTGAGGCAGATCACAATTCTCCATGAAATCTTGTGATCTCTGTGCCACAAAGGATGCCAGGTCATCTTTGTGCCACCATGGCAATGGCAGCTCCTCATGGCTATTCTCACTCTCCCTTTCCATCCAGTGAGGGAATTCAGACCCCAAACTGAACTCATCCACTTGTTTAGAACCAGAATCCATCTCCACAAACTCATAAGACTCTTCCCCTAAATTATAATAACCCTTCACACTTGATTGAGAATCCATAATGTCGACAAATTCCAATGTGCTGCTGACCTGTTCCTTTTGGTACATATAGTTACTAGGGTTAGGCTGCAAATGAAGCCACCACCTTGAGTCTGAAGAGAGATTCGAGTACATGGAGTTGGCAGTGGGAGGGGCAAAATCGTCCACCCCATTCCCATTTGTTGAAGGTCTAGTAGTGTCGGCTTGTTTAAACAATGAAGACGAGGATGCTGGAGGGACGCATGCTAATTTGGGAGCTCTTTTTGCATCTTCTTGGACAAAACAACGGTTTGCAGTTCGCTGCCATGCTGCTCTTGCTTCAGCTGCAGCCATTACTCACTTATTCCATTAATTGCTTCAGTAACACACCTATATACATACATATATATATAGTTTCACCATTTCATTAGATGACACTGCATACTATTTCTATACCTGCCAACAATCAAACACAAGACAGAACGAATACACATATTTTATTTATGTTTGGGAGCAGTTACCAAAACAGTAAGCAAGCAAGTGAATAGTAATATTAAGCCCTTACTCCTATGCTCGACTTAATTGATCAGCGATTTCAGTCAAACCTTGCAGACTTTTATGATATTTTTCTAGAAATTGGGTTTCATCTCAGAAGGAAATTCGCGAAACCTAAATCAAGGCACTCAAAATGATGAACCCAAAATAAATAAATGAACAAAGGATTTGATATTCCGGTCAACAGAATGAAAATTTGAATCAGAAACAAGAACAACAAAGAAAGATCCGATTTTTACAACCAGGTAATACAGAAAGACTCGCAAAAGCTAATTACACAAACATCTTTGAAATAACTAATAATTTAACACATGAGTAATTACTAATCCACCATGGAGATGGAGTTCTGTCATCTTTAATAGCAATAGCGACACATACACAAAGAGTGAGTGAGTGATTAAGATTTAAGAAGAGTATTGAAAACATACGAAGATGAGAGAGAAGGAAGAAACTGAAAGTAAAGTATCTCAATTCTCACCAGAGATTGATGGGAAAGTTGGTGCGGGTGGTAAGATCTGACTGCGAAATTAAGAAGGTGGATTGAATCTTCTTGCTTTATGATGATGTTGAATGAATCACCATCCGTCAGTTCACAATGTTACAAAGATGTGAATTTTGTCCCAGTAATCAATCCACTGTCTTGTCATTTTATTTATTTATTTATCCGATTATTATCTTCTTTTCCCCACTTTTTCTTTCATCATACGACGTCGTTTATCTTTTCTTTATAGCAAAAATTTAACCAAAAACAAAAGTATATTAGGTACTTCAAGAAGATGAGTACGATTTATATGAATTACGGACACTCCATAATTAGCTTGTTGCCGTTTGCCCGTATAAAACTCTCACAAATGCTTGACATATAAAGGTTCGTTAACTTGATAAAAAGAAAAACTGAAAAAACGAGAAAATAAAAAAGAAGAAAAATGACTTAACTAGAGAAAACCGTAAAATGGTATTTTTGTTATATAATAATGTAAGCCTACTGCAGCAATTATTGGCTTTGTAGTAGAATAGAATATTGGTAAATATCTGAGTCATCACACACATGGCAGGCGAAGAAAAGATGAGGTGGCAAGTAAGGATAAGAATTAGATAAAATAGTACATGACTAATGTGTAGGCAGCCTAGACACCTTTGGAAGCAAACTGTTTTATTGGTTCATTCTCTTGTATCTTAAACGCCAGCCGTATTTATTTGTTTAGGTCGGGTCGGGTAAAATACCCATTACAGTTCTTCTATGTAAGACCATGATGTCATCACTCATCTGTTGAGATTATATCTATAGTAAAATAACCAACACTATTAGAAGGTAATCGATACAGGAGAAAAAGGATGGATGGAGGTGCGGCGGCGTAACCCATCCGACAACCGAAAAGAGAATGAAAGTGAATCTAGCTACTTTGTCACGAACATCCCAGACAGAGCGACTAAATTGGAATTCCGAAAGATCTTTTCAAAGTTTGGAAGGCTATCAGATGTATACTTCGGCGGCAAGAAAGGTGTTAACGGGAAGTGCTTTGGGTTTATCAGATTCCAGGGGGTGGAAGACACCAAAGAAATGGAGTCTATGCTGAACGGCACCAAATGCAGAAATAACACGTCGAAGATAAATATTGCAAAGCATGAAAGGAAAATCCCAGGCCAAAGCAGGGTAAGAAAGTTCCAGTGGTGGCTTGTAGAACCGTAGGTAACGGCCATGTGGACAACCGTTCATATGCTCATGTTGCAGCGGGAATCCCTACAATGTCTGGGGGTTATTCTTCATACTCGTGGCAACAACCAATCCCTCTGAGGTCTGACCACTACATGGATAGATGGATAAAAAATTACTGTCTTATTGGCGAGGCTAAGACCATGCACCACCTGGCCCACTTGCTGGAGCTTATTTCCATTCACAGCGAACACCGGCCTTCGGGGTAATATGTTGGGGGCATGTTGGCCCTCATCAGCTTTCATGCTTCGGTAGGTGCACGGGAGTTCCTTGATGGTGAAAAGAATTGGAAAGATATCTTCAAGTGGTTAAAGTGGGGAGATACCGTGGCAGCAAAGTCTGAACGTATTGCATCTGTTAGAATCGTAGGCCTCCCCATACAGCTCTGGAACAAGGCAAATTTCAGAGCCATTCTGGCAAGATTTGGGAAACTAGTGGTACCATTTGATAATATCAAGGAACGAATGGATCTCTCTGTCGTGAAAATTGGAATTTTGACAGGGGAAAAGAAAAAGCTCAATGAGATAGTTCAAGTTGAGATTGAGGGCAAAACTTTCAAAGTGGGGGTGGTGGAATATGAAGATGAACCTTGGTTTCCCTTCGTCTTCGCAAATGAAAAGGATCCCTATGAATCGGAGTCCGATGAGAAAAGTTCGCTTAGCGGGAAATCGGAAGAGGATGACACAAATGTACTCAAGAATGATGATGAGGATGAGCACTTCAGGGATGACTACAATCACAACGAGGATAAGACGGACGACATGGAATTTGAGGATGGCGAAATTCGTCGGGTGGAGATTGGAGATGCTCCTACTCCATCGATTCCTCCGGTGGGCGGTGCTCCGGGACCGGCAGGTGAGTCAATTGTTGGTGAGCCACTCGAGGTGGTTGATGGTGTCGATCAAAGTTCCCCGACAGTTTCCTTGGACTCTAAACAGTTGCGTGAGTGCTTTGTGCATGGGGAAGAGGAACCGACTCCCAGAAATCCTGATGTAAAGGAATGTAACGTCAATAGTTATTCTGGGGCAGATCAAGGGAAAGTGGACACCTCAGAGTGTGGGTCTAGAAATGGATCGGAGTCGGGGTGTGTAGATACCCATAGGGAGCCCATTAATTTTCCTATCAACTTGGCCCAATCAGGTTGTTTTGGGCCTTTTCCCTCCGCTGTCTCATCTCCCTAAGCAAATAATTCTAATCTCATGGCCGGTGACAAGCCCTTGAAATGCCGGACATCTGCCAAATGTAAGAGGTGCCATAGCTCCATGTCTGGGTGCAATCTTTCCCCAATCAATCTTTTCCCTGACTTCGTTCCAGATCCGGTATTTCCACAATACAACCCTCAATCATCCTTCAACATCGCCGTGGGTATGAACCCAGATCATCTTATCGATCATCAAACTTCACATACATGCCCCGTTTTAGCTGATCCCGGCCTAAACTTGAATCCTGGGTTGGCGCCTTCATTTGTGGTTCCAGAAATTGAAGCTACAGCAGTTGTGGGAGCCATAATCGGTTTTGATATTCAACCAGACAATCCGGTGTTAGTCGAAGTCCTCAGTGGCAACGGTGAGCAAGAAGGTCTCCAATGAATTTCTTGTCGCTAAATATCAGGGGGATGGGGGAGGATCACAAGGTCTCCTGGATTCGCAGATTAAGGTCGGTACACAACTTATCTTTCATAGCTATACAAAAAACTCAAATACTAGATGCTGAGCATATTGATGTTGCTGCTTGTTGGGGATCGAGCGAGGTCGGTGTTAGTCGTATTAATTCTTATGGTAGGTCTGGGGGTATTTTGAACCTATGGGATGCAAGACTATTCAAATCATCGGAGGTCATTTCCTCAAGGCATTATCTGATTAATATTGGCAGTTGGGTGGGTGTTCAGAAGCCCGTAATTTTTGCTAATGTATATGGACCACAACTAGTGGCGGATAAGGCTAGATTGTGGAAGGAATTAAAAGAAATAATTGAAACCAAGGATGGGGTGTGGGTCCTCATGGGGGATTTCAACGCTGTTTGAAGACCTGAGGAGAGGTTTAACTCTGTTTTTTGTCGAAGAACTGCCCGTGATTTCAACGAGTTCATCAGGGATTCAGGATTAATGGAGCCAAAGATGGGAGGATTTCGTTTCACTTGTTTCAGGGATGCCGATACAAAACTAAGTAAGCTGGACCGCTTCCTTCACAGCCCCTGTTTCCTTGACATTGCCTCTAATGTCACTGTCACAAATTACTTAGAGAACTATCGGACCATTGTCCGATTCTTCTATCGAACAGTAGACGAAACTTTGGCATTCCCCCATTTAAATTGTTCAGTTCTTGGATGCTTAGAGACGGATTTGAAAAGGCGTTCAACACCAGTTGGAATAACTTTGTGGGTTTTGGTACACCAGACCAATACCTACCTGCCAAGCTAAAACATGTCAAGAAGGGTATTAAGGAATGGAGGGCTGTTGATCATCCAAAAGAGGAAGTGGATCTACGTAATCATAAACTTGTTGTCGAAAGATTAGATCATGAGGCAGAAAAGAGAAACCTTACAGAAGTGGAGCTTGAGCAAAGAAGAGATAGCTTTAAGAAGGTGGCGGAAATAGAGAAATTCAAGGCGTTAGACATCAAACAGAAATCACGAATCAAATGGGCTGTTGACGGTGATGAGAACACCAGATTTTTTCATGGGTATGTGAACAACAACAATAGGAAAAATGGGATTGATGGTATTATGATAAATGGGAACTGGTGTACTGATCTGAGTCTGATCAAGATGGAGGCTTTCAATTTTTTTGCTGAAAAATTTAAGGAGAGATGGCCTTCCAGACCTAAACTTGTTAGCAGACATTTCAAGCAGATCCTTCCGACTGACAACGAGCTGCTTGAAACCCCTTTTACCCTCCAAGAAATAAAAGATGCGGTCTGGGCTTGTGGTAATGAGAAGGCCCCAGGACCAGATGGCTTTTCGTTCAAATTCTATAAAAAATATTGGGATGTACTGTTAGGTGACATAGCTGCGGTGGTAAAACATTTCGAGAGGTATGGGAGGATTGATCAATCGTGTAATTCCTCTTTTATATCCCTAGTTCCTAAAATCAAAGACCCGTCCTTTCTTAGTGACTATCGACCCATAAGTCTCATAGGCTCCATCTATAAAATCATTTCCAAGCTTCTAGCAAGCAGGCTCCAGATGGTATTGGGAAATTGTATAGATGAGGTACAATCTGCTTATATGGAGGGGCGAAATATACTTGGCGGTCCGCTTGTTGTCAATGAGGTGTGCTCGTGGGCCAAGGCGTCGAAGAAGAAGCTATTGCTATTCAAGGACGACTTTAACAAAGCATTTGATTCTATTAATTGGGGGGTTTTTGGATGCAAATATGAAATCAATGGGCTTTGGAGACATATGGAGAGGATGGATTAAGGGGTGTCTGGAATCTGCAAACTCATCAATACTCATCAATGGTTGCCCGACGGATGAATTCCCCATCACAAAGGGTGTCCGACAAGGAGACCCGCTATCCCCATTTCTCTTCATCATTGCTATGGAGGGACTATCGGTATCCATGAGGGCAGCCTGTGAACGAGGTGTTTTTAATGGAATTAAAATTCCAAATGGAGGGCCGGTCATATCTCATCTACTATACGCGGATGACGCGTTATTTCTTGGTGAGTGGTCGGAGGATAATATCAAAAATCTGTCGAGAATTCTTCATTGCTTTCATGTTGCATCGGGCTTAAAGGTGAATTTCAACAAATTACGAGTATTTGGAGTTGGTGTAAGCACGCAAGAGGTTACAAGGCATGCAAGACCTCTCGGGTGTGAATCGGAAAAACTACCCTTCAACTATTTGGGGGTACCCGTAGGGGAAAACATGAATCTTATTAAACATTGGAGTCCCGTTATTGATAAGTTTCATGCGTAACTATCAAAATGGAAGTCCAAAACTCTCTCATTCGGGGGCCGACTGACCTTGGTGCAATCGGTATTGGGGAATTTGCCCACATATTTTCTTTCTTTATTTGTTGCACCTCAAGGGGTGATTGACAAACTAGAAAGCATTAGAAGGCAGTTTCTGTGGGGAAATTCTGGAGGCAAAAAGAAGATCCACTGGGTCGCATGGGATATTGTTACTGCATCTAAAGAGGCTGGGGGTCTAGGCGTGGGAACGATCAAATCTTTGAATATCTCCTTAATGGTTAAGTGGTGGTGGAGATTGAGGACTGGAGCATCAACAATTTGGGTTGCGGTTATTAAGGGTATACATAATTTGAACTCAAAACCAGATGGATATTATGCTAATAATCGACTACCAGGTACTTGGAAAAATATTGTCGGGGTATGTAAAGAGCTGAGAAAAAAGAACATAGCATCTGAGGACATTTTATGTAAACGAACAAATTCTGCAGTTGAATCTTGGACATGTAGGCTGACTTCGGATGGCATCTTTGCTGTTAATGCGCTACGAAAAATTTGGGACAGGAGCTTACCTATTTCAGGGAGGAAATTCGAATGGATTCGTGAAATTCTAGTAAAGGTGGTTTGCTTTATATGGAGGGCATGGCTTTGAAAAATTCCAACAAAGTTAGCACTAGTAAAACGTGGGGTATCCGTGGGAGATATAAAATGTAGTCTTTGTGATGAATGGGAGGAAGATTCGGATCATGTTTTTGTTGGGTGTGAATATGCAACTGAAGTATTGAGCTGGATCTTTAAATGGTGCGGTGTGATGATGCCCCCAATAAGAACCGTGGTCGAGTTGCTGGATTTTGCCAACAATTGGTCGAATAATCAAAGTAAAAGGAGGTTGCTCTTGGGGATTTGTTATGGTGTTCTTTGGGGTATTTGGAAACAAAGAAAAATGATAGAGTGTTTAATAATTCTAAGACGCCCCCAACTAAATGTGCTGATATCATTCAGTCCGCATTGTTCCTGTGGATGAAAAATAGGAAGGAAAACTCTAATATGGTGTGGCATAATTGGTGTAGTAATCCATTTTCATGTTTGTAATCTGTCAATTTTAATTCTTCTACTTGTACTCATTCTGCAGCTTCTAGTTACTTGCTAGATGTCTGTTTATCTATTTATTTTATTTGCCAGTTCAAAAAAAAGCACATTATATTAAGGAAATTAGGAATCTAACAACTTTTTAATAGTATTTTCAAAAATATTATGATGAAAAAGATTTATTTGAAAAATGACAATTCGGTCGGGAATGACCATTTCGTACCCATATTTCTTAACGAGTAAATGGTATATAGAGATCCGACCGGGTAATTATGGTCTCTCCTATAAATAATATTTAAAACAATTTCAAATTTCATTCCAGACACAAATCCAACTGAAAGAATGCTTTCTTCTAGCAATAAAGAGATTCATTTTTTTATATCTACGTTTAGATTATCTTTAGAATTATATGTATTTATTTAACATGCCGATGAGTGTCGAATGTCACCCTTTACTCTATCATTATCTTATGTGCAAGAAATATACTTGTAATGACCCGTTTTCATAACAAAAAATTTTCATTTTTATTAAGGTAAAACTTCCCAATTCATTAATCCATTAACTAAGAAAACCATTTATTCTGAATTACATTTATTTAAAAAAATCAGAGTATTGTAGAAACGCAGAATCCTCAATGTTGTTGATGAGTGTGTACAGTCATGCCTTTGCCTTCCAGCAATAACCGATGATACTTGAAACCATAAACAACTGGGTAAGCATAAAGCTTAGTGAGTTTTCTCCAAAATACCACCATATAAACAACAAACATATATGATCAAACATGTCAGGTCCAGTCAACCATCGGGTTGGAATATCCTAGCCTGGTCATCCTTCGGGACCAATCATCCTCGGGATGGAATACCCCAGGTTGGAATGCCAACATACAACAGGTCCAATCAGCCACCAGGCTGGAATACCCAGGGTTTGTTGGCCTACCGCCTCAACCTTACCGCTCTTCCCGAGCCTGCGTGCCTACGACTTACAGTCGACCCAAACCGAGTATCTTGGCCTACCACACAAAGCAGGACCACCTCAACCCAAACCAAACACAATATGTCGACATATAAACAATCAGGATTAAGTAGACACATAATACAAACAAAAACCAATCATACAACTCATTACCGCCTACCAATCCTCTCACAACATACAATCCCACTATCGGCTAACCCCCATAGAATGCGTAACCATAACTAACCAGAGGTGAGATAGACACCCAAACAGATGGTCCTACTCTAGCGCCACAAACAAACATGGAACAAGCAGGAGATCTTAGACCAAGAGTTCTCAGGCTATCCTACATAACCACCGACAGTCCCTAAGGGCACTCCATAGATGATAACCGGAAGACAGATCTAACATATCACTATAACATAGTAGCATACTGAATAACAGAACACATATCTAACCAGTGTTGTAGACCTCGCCGAGTTGGCCGATTACTCCTCCGAGTACTCGCTAATCGGCCCCTTGCCAAGGCGAGTTACAGAATACCGAGTTCTCACCGATCGACCCCTAACTGAACTGAGTAGTGTTGTAATACTTGGTCAACTAGGTGATTAATATGTATAATATACTTAATGATTTATTATTTAACATACACACATGTAGTTATTACCACATATATATGTTAAATTTTCAGTAATTATTCACGAAGTGAGACCATTATGTGTTTTTTTAGTTTTGGTGTATTCACATGTATCTAATTTTGTTATATATTTCAATCAATTTATGATTTTAACTTACGATTTTGACATATATAATTTCCCTAAAAATCTTTCTACATGAATTACCAAATCCGGGTACTCCCTAAGTACTTCTAAGTACTCCCGAGTACTTGCTACTCGGTAGTCGGCCGAGCAGGTACCGAGTAACGAGTTCTACAACCTTGTATCTAACAGATCACTACAAAATAGCAACATACTAAATATCAGCAATCCAAGGAATGCATGGTCGTATATACTCAGAGGTGAGATAGTCACTCGGACAAATGGTCGTATATAACCACTATAGCAATGAAGGACCCTACAATCTTCAACTCACTTCCGAACACCTACATGAAGATACTTGAGTCAATATCCGATCATAGGTCATAGTTGTTGGATTAGTGTCTAAGCCCGTAACTATATTTGGTATGTATTTGACCCGGTTGTGCATGGTCCTTTTGAGTTGCCTTCACCAAAGCAACTTGATAGGATGATTTATGGAGAAAGATGATTAATTATGATTTAATAATATATTATATGAATAAATATTAAAGGAGAAATCATATTGTTTAATTAATATTAGTCAAGAATTAATTGATAGTTAGTTTTGTGAATAAAAGACATTAATTAAACTTAGGGAACTAGAATTGTAATTATAAGATAATTGAAATTGGGCTATGGATCACCTTGGAACATAGGTTGGACGAATTCTATGAGAAGCCCCTAAGGAATTCGTCTAAGGGGTGTTCTAAAGGGAGTCCATGGGCTGCTTAGGGCCTAAGCAGTCAAATTAGGGTTTCCTAGTTGAAAACCCTAATGGCCTCACTATATAAAGACCCATATGGCCCCAAAAACGTGGTGGAACTCACTTGGAAGAACCCTAGGACGTTTTCGGTTCTCCTCCTCATTCTCATAAGTCATTCTCTTGCTTGTGGTGTTTGTAAGCCATTAGAGGAGTGACACTTGTGACTCTAAGTTCCAAAGACAAGAAGATTCAAACCATTGAAGAAAAGGTAATCATCTAGATATGCTCTTATGTGATTATTTCAAAATGCATATGCTAGATTAGGGTTCTTGAGTCTTGGATGAATTGCATGTACAATAGAGAAACCTAGATCCAAGCATTAGGGTTTGCATGAACACATAGGATGTTCTTTTGTATAAATCCCGTCAATAGTCACTTGCAACAATGACTACCTCACATGAAATGACAATTAGGGTTTCACATAAAATGACAATTAGGGTTAAGTAAGAACACTTAACCCATTAAGGACTTAATCGCCTAAGGGTAGGACTGATTAAGGTTGACTTAGTCTTTCTCGGGTGTAATAATAATCCAATCAATATCCCAAATATGCACCCAATCATTGTCTAAAATGGAGCTCCCCGATTCTAGGGTTTTCGCATAAAATAATAACCAGGGTTAGTGTTCCACACTTAAGCCCTTAAGGACTTAATCCATTAAGTCCAATATTACAATAAGTTAATTGTAGGGGCATTATTAAGTAATTATTTAAAGTTTAATTAACAGCTTTAACGCGGGTCCCGATGAACTCCAAAAACTAGGGTTTCTTGACATTATGGTTTTCTAAAACCTAATTAGGGTTTCCAACTCCTAAAGTTAGATGATTAGCTAATTAAATAAATATATATTTAATAAATTGGGCACCACCTACTGCCACCTCGGGTAATGGTGGTCGGCGGCGGTCCATGGCGGGAGCCACCACCTCACGGCGGTGGTTATGATTTTAGGCCAAAACATATAAAAATCATTCCAAACATCAGTCCAATTACACACATATGCACACAACCACCAAAGATGGCGGCTGGTGGTGGTAGAATGGCGACAAGAGGTGGCAGCCACCACCTCACGGTGGTGGTGGGTTTTCTTCCATTTTCGACCAAGAATGTCCCTGCAACATCACACCACTAACACACTCCCATCCACAAAATATCACACACACACAACCACTTATCACGATGGCTGGTGGTAGCAGAAGATGGCAGCATCCGGCAGCCACCATGGTTGGATGCCATGGTGGTTCCTCTTCGGTTTCCGACCAACAAACACACACACAAATGTAAACAACCACTGAAAAACACACCTACAAACACAAAATAGGTCCCCCTTAGGGTGGTAAACGTCGACCAGAGCAGTAGAAAGAAGGGTCGTACGAGCGGCGACGACAGGCTAGCTGCTACGGAACAAAATGAAAGCGAAGGGCAACCGGAGTAGCACCAGGAACTGCCGTGTTGGGGCTGTAGATGGAGACATAAAAGAAGAAGAAGAAGAAGTTGGAGGAATGGTGGCAACAGATGTACTCACGATCGCCAAACTCATTCTCACCGGAAAGGAAAGCAGCTACGATGCTCGGCAGTTTGGTGCAACAAGGAACATAGGTGGTGGTAGCGGTTGGGGATGTGGAAGGATAAGGAGGCGGCTGGTATATTAGGGTTAGGGTATGATGCTGCCATTTTAAATGAAGGCCAAGATAAGGGTGATGGGTGTATGCCCCGTCCATATTCAAACTTAAACCCATTATTACACTTCCAATCCCTCCCTCTCAATTGCTTTTCAACTTAAATCCATAATTTACCAAACAACCCCCTGCCTTCAGAATTGATTACGATTCAACTCCAAAAGTTACAATTTAAACCTCAATATTCACAAATATAACTTTTAACACCTATGGATAAAACTGATAAATTATTACGGATTTAGGGCTAAAATAAAATAAAAATATAAAATACATCTTAGGGTTTTAGGGTTTATTATTTATTTATTTATTTATTTATTTTTTTGTTTAATTTTACTTATTTAAACGGAATGTTACAATTGTTCCCCACTTAAATTAGATTTTGTCCTTGAAATTCGCTCTCGCTTCTACTTCAAGATGCACTCCCCCACAACAACCACGATGAATGAATATCTGTGGAATCAATTGGTCTCCGAGCATCCCGACCGAATGTCGACGCTCTAATCCTGCACTAAAAGGGCACCATCACAATGAAAAATAATTGTTCTCATGTTGAATTGAACCACACTCTTACTTTGCTCCGACAACCGAGTTGAGCTATCCACTATCAACACTCGGGCTCACCCCCGATCATATGATAGCAGACAAGTAAACCCTCAATATAAGCTCCTAACACCCTAGGGTCTAAGCACATGCACGCCCTACAGATGCTATCACAACTAAGACTAATAAGAATCAAAGGGAAAATCCAATAGTTGACATTGATCTTGCCACGAAACCATAAGATTTAGCAGTTATGTAGAGTCTGGAAACTAAAGAAACTCGACTGAAAACCGAATCTTGGCACAAAGTATTCTTGCTACAAGGTTCCACTCTTCCCTACTTGAAATATGCTAGAAACTGAGAAATTCATAGTCCTGCGATACCCATAGTAACTCGAAATCCACTACTTGATCCCAACTACTGACATCTACATACACTTGAGAATCTGAACCGACACACCATTCATACATTCCAACTCATATACAATCAAGGACTAAGATAATTAATCCATACATAACAAAAGATAAATTTAAACAAAGCTAAATAAAATAATTTCATTGAATTGATCATCTAAGATTACAAATGAACTTGAAACATAGACGGAAATTTCAGACGCATACAAATACTACCAGAATTGCTAGATTGAAGATCTACCAACTCAAATCTCGGTCCTCAGGACCTCGACCGTCGCCTGAAGACCATCAGGTAACTACCAAACTAAGGGTGTTGGATCCATCACCTTACTGAGAAATAGGCAATGAGCCCTGATGCGGCCTTCTTGACCGCAATGAAAACAAACTTGCACACTCCGCCTGCAGTCTTTTCCAAAATGACCCTCCTTGCCACACCTATGACATAAAAAAGGCCTGTGATCCTGAACTCTGGCTGGCAGACTTGAACCGCTTCGCTACAGGCTGGGATTCATCCAGACTCTAACACTGCTCCCTCACTTGGGTCTTTATCTCAATTTCTCGCCTCCTCGCAACATCCTGAAGCTCCGCGAGAGAACCATAGCGTTGGATGGATACGAACTGCCGAATGTCCGTCTTGAGCATACTCAAATACCAAGTCATATGGGCTTGCTCTGAATCAGGGAACAGTGTTGGATTAGGTGTCTAAGCCCATAACTATTTTGGTATATACTTGACCTGATTATGAGCATGGTCCTTTTGGTATGCCTTCACCATAGAAACTGATAGGATGGATTAAGGAGAAAGAGGATTAATTATGATTTATTATTATATTATATGAATAATACATTAAAAGAGAAATCATATTGTTTAATTAATATTGATCAAGAAGTAATTTATAATTAACTTTGTGGTCAAAAGAGATTAATTAAATTAAGGGGACTGATATTGTAATTATAAGATAGTTACAAAGTTACGCTTAAGATCAATAAGGAAGTAATGGACGAATTCTATATGAGAGTCCATATAGAAATCGTCCAAAGGGGCCTTCTGGAAGGATCTTTGGGTTGCTTAGGGCCTAAGCAGCTGGATTAGGGTTTACAAGTTGAAAACCCTAATAGCCCCAACTATATAAGGATCCCTAAGGATCCCAAAAACGTGGCAAACCTTCTAAGAGAAACCCTAGACGTTTTTAGTGCCTCTTCCTCCATCTCATAAGTCGTCTTTTTGCTAGTGGTGTTTGTGACTCCATTAGAGGTGCAAAATTTGAGGCACTAAGCTTTCATAAGTCAAGATCAAGGAGGTTTGTGATTGTTGTTGCTACATAACAATCAAGGTAATGATTCTAACCCTAATCATATGTTAATTTCAGATTTGTATGCTTGTTAATTAGGGTTTATTTCTTTGATCTTCAATGTTGTATGTTTACTTAGAAAAACCTAGATCAAAGCAATTAGGGTTGCAAGACACCATAAGATTGATGTTATACTCATAATCCATTAATGGTATTAGAGCATAGGTCGTTTTTCTAGTGAGTAGATGCAAAAATGAACCACCAAAGATCTTGAAAATCGAATTTTTTGGTTTCTGTCTGGCAGACTCACCGAGTCCCTGTATGGACTCGAGGATTCCCTGTATGGACTCGACGAGTAGGTCCTACTCGACGAGTTCCAAAGTGGACTCGACGAGTCCAAGGATCTGGTGCCAGGAATTTCAATTTTCTAGCCAGATTTTGTTGATGATAATTGCCAAAACTCGTTTTTTCTTGCCAAAATCCGAATTTTTAAGTTTGGAATAGTTATCCTCATCAAAATTGATGGATTTGGTTAAATATGGATAATATAGGATTATTATTAGTTGAATATTTGACCTAGTAAGATTGAATAGTTTCAATTTACACCCTTTAGGTTTTATAGTTTAAATTTGAACTTAAAAGTTTTAGTTTTTGAAATTTAAATAGTTAAACCCTAGTATTTTGAAAGGTTTCAAAATTTGTCCTCAAGTTTTGGAATTTAAAATTTAATTAGCTGTTGACTTGGTTCTTTAGTCACTTCCTGAATCATATAGTGAGTTCATTAGAGAGTACTATATGATGGACCACGACGTGACCCTCATTGATTTGACTTATTTTTTTTATTGATGATAAATCAACAATGATTTGGCGCACTGGTCAAACAAATTTGTCTGGTAAATCAATGTCCCAACCTTTTATAGGAAATGGCACATTGGAAGTCCAGAAAAGTTTTATTTACGCAAGAGAAAGGCTGAGTCTGAGATAGTCCCGTGTACCAATCCAGAAGAATCCATATGTTTCTACTGCCAAAAGAGGGGGCATTGGTTATGAAGCTGTCCTGACTACCTGAGAGATCTAAGAGATAGGAGAGTCAAGATGTATGACTATGCTTCACGTAAAATCCACTATCTAACTCTATTAAGTTTTCTTTTTTAGATTCTAAATACATTATGTGATAAGATTACATTTTGATGTTTTGTAGGATCGAAGAAAAGAGAGGAATCTTAAAGGAAGAAGTGAGTTGAGTCTGATCGTGAAGAAATAGATTTCGATTGCATGATTCAATGATCGGATTTTGAGATGCTACTTAGAGAGTTATGATAGATTGCTTAGGAATATGTGATAACATAGTTTTCATTTGAATTTGCGTTGTAAGGACAAGTTTTCCGCACCTTTTTATAAATAAAATAAATTTTGAGTTTTGTCTTATTTATATCTCCTTGCAATGTAATTTGTGAAAATTGATGCTTGTGTGTTTATATTATAAGCAATATTAAGTGGATGTGATTCTTAGTTATGTTATCTATGGTAGTGTCATAATTTTCTAAGTAAGGAAAGATTCCCATCGCCCAAGTTTCAATTGGAAAGAAACTTGGAATCTTATGATTTGAATCATGTGATGTACGGAAATCTAGGTACTTAGGAAATTGAGACTGATTCCTTGTTCACACAAGTATGTGAGTCAAGTGAAGGTCTAACAGTTGTAGCACACATTGTTGTGCACTGGTCAAGTCCACCACAATTAACAATAAGATTATTCGTCATGATTTACTAAAAGTCTAGTAAAAGTGGTTATGCTTACAAGATTAAGTATAATTCTGAATCATTGAAAAGTTTCAATAATAGCAGAACGAATAAGAAGAATCAATTGAGAAGAAAGTTAAAAGTTTTTCCAATCCGAAAAGATGGGAGAGTACTTTAGTATCATGTTTTATGATCATCTCATTGGTTATGAAACCGTAATACAATTGATCCTCTAAGTAAATCTTAGTGCACTAGTGTGGATAAGAAGAGGAATAGGAAAATTGTTGAAATGGTTAAATCTAAAGGTGAATCATACTTCGTTCCAAAATCAGGTCTTAGAGTCATACTCCAAGATCGTGACTTGAGTGACACATCTTAAGAACTTTTAACACATTCATCAAATGTGGAGTAGAAAAAAGTTTTTCTTACTCTTGCACGTTTGAAATTGGGAAGTTGTGATGTCTTGGATAAGACAAAGACCAACTAAGACCAATTGTATGAAGTGTTGTCTTGATAAGAATCCACACTAACTCTTGAGTATTTGTTTGTCAAGCAATGTTTCTCGACAAGGGAATCTTATATGTCAAGAGGTCAGTGGGAGTCTTAATGATCTTGAAAAATTTTCAAGAACAAATCAAGAATAAACCTAGTTATTCATCACTAGCACACGACTTGAGGTTTATAACATATCGTGTTGACATAATTTTGTTTCTGTGCCATTCTTGTTAAAGTTGAGTATGCATGTGAGTTCTAAGAGTTCTCAATTGATTGCATAAAGCAAAGCACCTTGATTAATGAAAGTTCATTGATCTGTAAAGGTGAATTGCTTAACAACTTGGAAGCAATGGTGGGCGCTCGTGCTGCCATGAGGCAAGAAATTAAGAATGAACAAGTTTTGTCCATAAGAGTTTGGATTTTTCACAAACTTTATCTTATGATTATGGTTATGAAAAATTCACATGGATAAGAGTACATACACCATAAAATCTAAGTGTCATAAGGTTTCTCTCCGTTTCATGAAAATGATTGTGAGGAAACGCTTTCACTAAGAGAGATTTGAAAGAGATAGCGATTGTGATAATTGCATTCTCAAATTCAATTATGATTACGACATCCCTCTTCCTAGTTCGAATTGTGAGATTTGGCAATTAGTTTGAACATTTAAGACTTATTGCTATAAGTTCTAAAATGGTTAAGACACACATATGAGCTATCTAAGGAAAGGTGTATGAGTTTCAGAAGCTTGATAAAAGTTTATCGAAGCATCTCGTATTAGAAATATGAACTTTGGGAAGAAAGTCAAGAAGTATTGATTTCTAGAAGTCCAGCTAATTTCTAAATAAATGTCAAAGCTAGTGGGAGCATAAGTGTTATGCTGGTAATGATATAATTATCATGTTAGTGGAAACATGATTATTATGCTGCGAGCTAGCAATATTAATTATAGAAAACAAAGTTTCACTTTGCAAAGTTGCAGGGGTTGAAAAGTTGGTTTTCTATAATTAAGGGAGAGAATATTATACTTTATTTCAAATCTAAGAGTTTAGATTGTGAGATTTTAATCAAATTTAGTCTATAATATATGTGAATGTTATGTTGGAATGGTTCAACATAAGGAAACTCTATATATGGAAAAGATAATTGCATTCTCAAAAATTTTGTTATGATTATGGCATCCCTCTTCATAATTAAAATTATGAGAACATGGTAAATAGAAATATTATAGTAGGAGCCTGGTAATGTATCACGTCTGTATGTAATACATTATGAATCTTGTCCCATACACTTAGGGTATAGTATCGATTGCATATGCTATAATTTTCGACCGTTCTGATTTTCCAAATGTCTAGGGCATTAAGAGGGAAAAACGACCAGAACCGGATATGACTAAAAATGATTAAACAACTGTCAAGGACAATCTAAGGTTCGTTAAGGATTGGTCGCTTGTGGAAAGTTGGAAGTAAAGTATTGAGTGAAACATATCGACATCATTATGAATAGATGAGACTCTATTAAGAATGAGTTGTCATATGACGAATATGGAAATGTTTCCATAATGGGAGTTGGATATTAAGAATCTATGTAGATTAGAAACTTTTATGCAAGAAGGGTGTTCAAAGGAATGTACTTTGAATGTGAGACTTCATATAGTACTTTGTAATTTTATTGGCAAAATATTGGTGACTTTGGTGTTGTGACATTACGAAAGGACCGTTGCATAAAATGTTAGAATCTAACATATTCTAATAGTGGCAAGAATGTGATATTTTACACTAATGATAAGGATTAGGAGTTGTGAAATGAGTATCGTTGGGAATGTGTTCAATTGATCTATTTCACAAAGTAAGGACCATAGGTAAACATGGTCTGCATGCTTGGTGCATGGGACAACTGTTGTTATAATTCAAGCAATAAGTTGATTATCCGAAACATTATACAATGAATAATGTGTAATCAATATGGTGACTAAATAAAAGGTGTTTTATTTATACTCAAAAGTTTGGGGCCATATTGGGTTCGATTATTCTTGTGTTTCAATTTGCATGTTTTGACTTCCAAAATAATAAGATTATTCAAACTATCCACAGTCGATCATACTTTGGAAGTAGGTATGAAAGAAGACTGTCATGAATCCGACTATAGATTGTCTAAAGCGTTTTAGACATAGCAAAAGTCTGTTGCAGTGTTCATGAGTGCTCCTGAAATTAGATTTGAGTATTGGATTAAACCTACGCTTACTTGAATCACTTCATGGATTTTATCACGGGTGATTAGTAAGACGATAATATTTTATATTCTTGAAATCGAGACATGTGAGTTGTAATTTACAAGTCGGTCGCACATTGATAATATGTAAACGCACCAGTAACTTAGTGTTATAAAACATATTATTGTGTGTGATTTGATGAGTAGGTACAAACGAGCGTTTGAGTTGAAGTTTATCCGTTCCTTTTATCCAAAGTGGGATAAAAGCGATATCTGTGAGCCCCTCGATGATTTAGTGATGACACCCAAAGCACTTGGCCAAGCCGGGACTAAGTTGATGTGTTCAATTGTAGTCTGTTGTCAGTCATTATAAATCGGAAATCGGGAAACAACACATGAACAAAGAGTATGATTAAAATCCATATCTCAGTTCATACGATATCTAGAATAGAGGAATATATGATCCCTTATGTAAAGGACACACTTCTAATAAGATCAGAGTTGACAACGGCTTTTGAAAGCTACGATTGCTGACCAGGTTCTGAAGTCATATGCAAAATAGTTATTAGACTTATCCAAGTGGGAGACTGTTGGATTAGGTGTCTAAGCCCATAACTATCTTAGTATATACTTGACCCGATTATGAGCATGGTCCTTTTGGGTTGCCTTCATCATAACAAATCATAGGATAAATTAAGGAGAAAGAGGATTAATTATTATTTATTATTATATTATATGAATAATATATTAAAACAGAAATCATATTGGTTAACTAATATTGATCAAGAATTAATTTATAATTAATTTTGTGGTAAAAAAAGATTAATTAATTTAAGGGGACTGATATTGTAATTATAAGATAGTTACAGAGTTGGGCTTAAGATCCATAAGGAAGCAATGGGCGAATTCTATATGAGAGTCCATATAGAAAACATCCAAAGGGGCCTTCTGGAAGGGTCTTTGAGCTGCTTAGGGCCTAAGCAGCTGGATTAGGGTTTGCAAGTTGAAAACCCTAAGAGCCCCAACTATATAAGGATCCCTAAGGCTCCCAAAAACTTAGAAAACCTTCTAATAGAAACCCTAGACGTTTTTGGTGCCTCCTCCTCTCTCTCCTAAGTCATCTTGTTGCTCTTGGTTTTTGTGACTCCATTAGAGGTGCAACATTTGAGGCACTAAGCTTTCATAAGTCAATATCAAGAAGGTTTGTGATTGTTGTTGCTACATAACAATCAAGGTAATGATTCTAACCCTAATCATATGTTAATTTCAGATTTGTATGCTAGTCAATTAGAGTTTATTGCTTTGGTATTCAATGTTGTATGTTTACGTAGAAAAACCTAGATCAAAGCAATTAGGGTTGCATGAAAACCATAAGATTGATGTTATGCTCATAACCCAACACTCAAGACTAAACAAAGCCCTCGCTGTGAACATCTTGGTGATCTCCATCACCGACTCAGTCATCTGTCTCAAATCCAGGTTCTCCTGGGCCATTCTCCCATTCTCTACCAGGGGAACATACCTTGCATAGAATTTCCGAGAACTTCTCCCAAGTCATCGTGGCCCTTTGTTCAGGAGCATAAGAAAAAGTCACCAGTCTCCACCAATCCCTTGCCCCCAACCTGAGAAGGTACAGGGCGCACTTGACCTTATGGTCATCTGGACAAAATCACATGAAGAAACAACCATCTATGTCAGTCTACCTTCTCGTCACCAAAATTGAGTCGAGACCCCCATCAAACTCTAGGGGCTTCGTATGATTGAAGTCCCGATACTGAAAATCTCTTTCTCCTTGAGCCCCAACGATAGCAACAGCCGCGGTGACTGCAACAACAAAAACCTCAGAAAGTGTAGCATATTGGTCATCGATGTACTCCATCATAGCGGCCTTGGCAGACCCAACTAGCTTCGACATCTGCTCCTAGTCAAAAGAAACCACCTCCTCATGAATGATCTCCCTGACCTAGTCCTCCGTCAATGTTGGCTCATCCTGTCCACTTGCTCCAACTCCTGATCCTAAACATCTAATAGATGTCATACTGAAAATATATCAAGGAAAAGATCAGACATCACATTACAGTGCTCAACACACCATGTTCTACTCCTATTACTTCCTTAGCAGCCTGAAAATTCCTCTTGAATCTCAGTCGGATCCTGTGCTTTTGGTAGTACGGGCCCATACTACCTTCCACACCTATCTATAATTGATTCAAAATTCATTCCAAGGTCCTAAGTCACTGCACTAAGCCACTCCTATGTGTGCTAACACCCACTTCTCATGCGAGCTACTGATTGCTTTTGTGCATGCTTGTTGTACACAACCCGAGATCAGATAGACTGTCGTAATCGACTCTGCCCTAAGTCCACAACCAAACAAGGAACAGGAAGAAAGACTAAGTCAATCATTCTATGTATATCTAATCCGACCATATACAACTAATCAACATACACACATCAATCACAATCAACTAATACACATCAGACAAGCAATTACCTATTTTATAAGGCATCATCGAAATTTGGCATTTCTATCCAACAGTTTCTAAAAGAACCTTATCCAATAGGATGATTTTCTAACAATTTGTATATCAGCAAAATCGAAACTCAGCAAACATAACAAGTATGGGTATTTTGGGAACCACTCTCCTTTTCGGGAAATGGCTGATTGTGCACACTGCATCTTTCTGAAAATTCAAAGTTATGTCAAGGTCCACATTCCCGATACCGAGCCAACAATCAAACAAGTACATGACAAGAAACCGAGCCCTTGTCCTTAACCCAACCCTTTTATTATAATTTCTTTTTCAAAAACATTTTGCAAAAACTCTCGGATCCTAGTTTGAGACTGGATTCACATAAGTGTTCCTCCAATTCACTCAAACCAGGGCTCTTATACCAAGTTGTAACGACCTGTTTTCACAACCAAAAATTTTCATTTTTATTAAGGTAAAACATCCCAATTTATTAGTCCATTAACAAAGAAAACCATTGATTCCGAATTACATTTATTAAAAAAATCAGAGTATTGTAGAAACGCGAAATCTTCAATGTTACTGATGAGTGTGTATAGTCCCGCCTTCGCCTTCCGACAATAACCGACGATACCTGAAACCATAAACAACTTGGTAAGCATAAATCTTAGCGAGTTTCCCGCAAAATAGCACCATATAAAAAGATCACATATACGATCAAACGTGTCGGGTCCAGTAAACCATTATGTTGGAATATCCCAGGCCCAGTCAACCTCCGAGTCCAGACCTCCTCGGGATGGAATACCCAGGTTGGAATGCCAATATACAATAGGTGTAATCAGCCATCAGGCTGGAATACCCAGGGTTTGTTGGCGTACCGACTCAACCTTACCGCTCTTCCCGAGCCTTCGTGCCTACGACTTACAACCGGCCCACATAGGGTATCTTGGCCTACTGCACATAGCAGGACTACCTCAACCCAAACCAAACACAATATGTCGACATATAAACAATCAAGATCAATTAGCCACATAATACAAGCAAATAGCAATCATACAACTCACTACCGCCTACTAATGCTCTCACAACATACAGTCCCGCTATCGACTAACCCCCATTGAATGCGTAACCATAACTAACGAGAGGTGAGATAGCCACCCGAACAAATGGTCCTATTCTAGAGCCACAACTAAACAAGGAACATGCAAGAGAGCCTAGACCAAGAGTTATCGGGCTGTCCTATACAACCACCGACTATCCCTAAGGGTAATCCATAGTTGATAACCAACAAGCACAAATAACATACAGTTCTACAGATTATTACCACAAAGAAACATACTCAATACTAGGAGATAGATCTAACATATCACTACAACATAGCAGCATACTCAATACCAGAACACAGATCTAACATATCACTACAACATAGTTGCATACTTAATACTAGAACACATATCTAACAGATCACTACAACATAACATAATACTCAATATCAACAATCCAAGGAATGCATGGGCTTATATACTGATAGGTGAGATAGTCACCCGGACAGATGATCTTGTTGGATTAGGTGTCTAAGCCCATAAATATTTTTGGTATGTTCTTGATTTGATTATGTGCATTGTCCTTTTGGGTTGCCTTCACTTATGCAACTTGATAGGATGACAAGTGGAGAGAAAGAGAAAGTAGGATTTATTATATGAATAATAAATTGGTACTCATGATGGTTTTATTAATATATTACAAGATTAATATATTATTTGGAAATCATATTATTAATTAGTAATTTATCACAAATTAATTTAATATTAATTTTGAGATTAAAGGAACTGATTAATAATTGAGGGAGTATTATGCAAATCATCGATAGTTGCAGAATTGGGCTAATTAGACTCCTTAATTGTGGAGTGGACGAAATCCTATAGGAGGCCTTATAGATTTCGTCCAAGGCCTCTTAAGGAGGTGTCTATGGGCTGCTTGTTGCCTAAGTAAGGCATTAGGGTTTCTACCCGAAAACCCTAGCAGCCACGGCTATATAAGGAACCCTCTATTAAGGATTTTCGACCTATACATGCTTCTTGGAGTTGCCCTAGCCGAATTCCACCTCTCTCCTAAGTCATCTTGTTGCATTGGGTGTTTGTGACTCCATTAGAGGTGTAACACTTGGGGCACTAGGCTTTTAGAAGTCAAGATCAAGAAGGATTATACTTGTTATTGCTGCATAACAAGAAAGGTAAGCTTCTAACCCTAGTTTATATGTCAATTTCAAATTGTGTATGCTAGTCCATAGGGTTATTGCTTTAGAGTTCATAGTTGTGTGTTCAATAGAGAAAAACTTAGATCCAAAGCAATTAGGGTTGCATGTACACCATAGGAATGTTGTTATGCTCAAAACCTATCAATGGTATCAGAGCCTAGGTCGTTTTTCAATTGAATAGATGCAAAAGTGAACTACCAACATATCAAGAAATCAAAAATTTTGTTGTTTGACAGACTTACTCAACGTGTCCATGTATGGACTCGACGAGTTGCATAAACTCGACGAGTTCCATAGTGGACTTGACGAGTTGACTGGTCTAGTGCCGGGATTTTCGATTTTTTGGCCAAATTTTGATTTGGATAATTACCATAACTCGTTTTTACTGCCTAAATTCGATTTTTATGATTGGTATGAGACATCCTTATCAAAATTGATGGATTTGGTTAAATATGGATAACATAAGATTATTTTGATTCAAATATTTAACCTAGTAATTTTGAAAAAGTTTTAAATTACACCCTTTTGGTTTTATTGTTTAAATTTGAAATGAAAATTTTTAGTTTTGAAAAGTTTAAATAGTTAAACCCTAATATTTTGAAAAGTTTCTAATTTGCCCTCAAGTTTTGGAATTTAAAATTTGATTAAAAGGTTTTAATTTTGAAATATTAAATTCTAAAACTCTAGTGCTTTGAAAAGTTCAAATTACATCCTTATGGATTTTATTAAATTAATTAAGTGTTTGATTAAAAGAGAGAATTAATAAATCCATATAAATATGGTTTAAGTTTAGTCAAAATAAAAGTCTAATTTATTAATATATTAAACCACTTAGTATTTTAAATATATAAAATGCACCCTTATACTATATAAAAGGTCTAATATGTTATATATGTATAACTAAAAAGTCAGTCTTACCGTTAGTAGCCCTCATTCACGAAGCTGGTCTATAAGGGGTGTTTAAGGAAGCGACCTATAAAATGACCGGCATTGGGTATCCACCCTTACCCACTGCACCCTTGACTAGTGGAGGGTCGTTAGCCGAACGGGTAGGATAGGACACAAACTTCCGTTATAAGTATAATGAAATACGAAGTAACTAAATGCTTTTATAAATTCCCAAATCTTAGTTACTTTAGGAAAAATGTGAATTTGGTGCTAATCCCTGAAATTGCACATTGCACCTTGTTGGTCGTTAGTGGAGCGTGTGTGGTTAATCGACACAGTAATAGGAGACTAATGAAGATGGCAATGGGTAGCTCGTAAATTATCATAGATTAATGGAGCGTGAGTGGTTAACTGACACATTGATTAAGTGATAAATGTCTTCGAGAGTACCAAGCTAATTTGCATGGTTATTCACACCTTGTTTGTGATCATCGGTATCCCAGTCACAAACTTGAAGGGCATAATTGAGATTAAACATGCCATTGAAAAGTTCAATGAATCTCAAAGAATCTAGGAATTTCAATTCATTTAAAACCTAATGTTCATTTTGTTTTTCATGGTGGAAATTGGTAAATCGTCGTTTACCTACCTTAAAATATTTTGCAATTGGATTACGACATCCCTCTTCCGAATTGTAGAATATCGTGTTGGGTCATAGCCTTGATATTTCATTTGGGTGTTATATTAAGGACTTAAATCAACTAACTTGAATTTCTCCCTTGTAGATGTCTAGTTCTGACAACTATGGTCTACCCGAATCTTTTGGAAAAAGCTTTCCTCATGAAGATGGTGTTCCACGTTTTGATTGTGGAAATGGAAATCATACTTCACTTCCTCCACCTCCTCCAATAGTTCTCCCTGGCCCACATGTTCGAAGACTTGAAAAGTTCAAGGTCACTCAAGCCTTACTGGCAAGCAAATACCAAGATGGAAGGTCTGTGTGTGCACACGTCTTGGAGATGAAGTCACACACTGACTGACTTGGAATGTTGGGTGTCGATGTCTTAAGGAAGCTGGCTGTTGACTTGGTTCATCAATCTCTTCCTAAGTCATATAGTGAGTTCATTAAATATTATTACATGACAGACCTCGTCGTGACCCTTATCGATCTTGCCTATTTGCGAATTTCTGCTGAATCAACAATGATTTGGCGCACTGGTCAAACAAATTTGTTTTGAAGATCAATCTCCCAAACTTCCATGGACATTGACAATGGCAACATCGGAAGTCCATAAATGTCTTCTCTTCCCAATGGAAAGGGATCGGCCAAGGTCAAACCGATTGACCAAATGGTAAGGAGAAAGGCTAATTCTGAGATTGTCCCATGTGCCATTCCAAAAGAGTCTGTTTGTTTCTATTGCCAAGAGAAGGGGCATTGGATGTGAAGCTGCCATATTTACCTAAAAAATCACAAGGATGGAAAAGTCAAGATGTATGACTCTACTTCAGGTAAATTCACTATCTAACTCTATTAAGTTCCTATTTGTAGATTCTTAATACATGATGTGATAAGATTTCATTTTGATGTTTTGTAGGATTGAAGAAAATAAAGGAAGCTTAAAGGAAGAGTAAGTTGAGTCTGGTCTTGAAGAGATGGATTTCGATTGCATGGTTTGATGACCATGTTTTTGAGCTGCTTAGAAGTTGTGATAGATTACTTAGGAATATTAGTAACATAGTTTTCATTGGTAATTGCATTGTAAGGACATGTTTTTCTGCAATTTTATAAATAAAGAAAATTTTGATTTTATCTTATTTTATATTTCCTTACAATGACATTTGTGAAAATTGATGTTTCTTCCACATCTACCCATATTTTTCTAAAGTATCATCACAACGCCTTAACAATATACATATGCATGGCGAGCACTCAATCCTCACTCCTAGAGGAGGGCTAAATATCTCGTAACTGGCAGATTGACCCAGCACAACTCACCCATGAAACTTCCACCAACCCTGCAACACTAGTGTATGCTAGTCATACATAACACTGGACCCTATTGACTTTCGAATATCTGATCCTACCCTAAGCTCTTTATCAAACAAGAATAGGAAATAAGGCTAAACCAAACATTCTCAGGCTATAAGATCTTAATTATGTACAACTACAATGCACACATTAAGCAACTACAGTAATGATGTCAATTTCATATAAAGGAAACCCTAGGCTACCATACATCATGTAATCAGGCAATTCTATCATGCAATTCCTGAAGATCCCTAGCCTAGTTCTAGCATACTGTACTAGCATATCATTATATCAAATATGCGTATGGTATTTTGAGGTCTACTTACTGGCTCTGACTGATCGTACACTCTGCATCCTCCTTAAGTATGTTGAAAACCATTTGAGAACTATTTTTGAAAATCTTTTCCTTGGTTTTAGACTGGATTCACACGAATGTTCCTCCAATTCACTCAAACCAAGGCTCTGATATCAACTTGTAACATCAATAAAATTCAAGCCAATTTAAAACTTTTCAACTATTCAAAAATCATTAATTATTATAAAGTGTTTTCAAAATAGTTTCATATCAGAGTATCCCAGAAATCAAATTCATAAAATATTAGGAGGTTCATGATCACGCCTTCTCCTTCCTGCGATCATCTGAAGTACCTGAAACAAAATCCAAAATTATAAGCCCGAAGCTTAGTGAGTTCCCCCAAAATACCAATGCCATACAACATAACCATATCATAGCAAATAAACAACATGCATATAGAGTCTATAGATCACTAGGTTGCCCTCACCGGGCCTGCAGCATATCTGGCCCACTCTAAAAAATTTCAGCATGTCTGGTCCGCCCACCTGGGCCTTTAGCCTGGATTGTTCTTCGGGACTTCAGCCTGACTGATATGCTCCTAAGGTCTGCAGTTTATCCGGTCCGCCCTTGGTCTGTTGGCCTTCAGCACAAAGCAGGTCCGCCTCAACCCAGTCCCACATATACAATCAACACATATACGTATATCGAATGCTAGTTGGCATATACAAATAGTCAAACCGATCTAACATGTAACACTGGGTTCCTGGTATGTCTTTAAATTATAATTTTATTCATTCTTAGGTAGGAAATCGACGAGTTGGAGGCCCCAAAATCGTCGAATGGGAAATGGATTTGGACGCGGGTTTTGAAGTCTACTCGACGAGTAGGACTGCCATAGTGAAACCCTAATTTCAGGGTTTTGCACCCTATTTAAACACATTAATCCCTAAAGGCTGACCTCATTTACAGCCTCCAAGTCTCAAAACCCTAGCCACAAAACCCTAGAGCCTTGTGTGAACTTTTGAGACCTTTTTGAGAGGAAACTTCTGCTTTTGAAGCTTGTGGAAGAAGAGGAAGCTAGAGGACTCAAGAAGAAGAGAGTAGATCCAAAAACTTCACTCCATTTGCAACATTTTTAGGTAAGCAAGTCTTAAACTTGCTTAATGATTTCTTAGATCTCTTCATTTTACTTTTATGGGGTTTTTGGTCAAAGAATGTTAGTTTTTGTGAAATGGATGACCCAAGTGGGTATTCTTCCAGATCTAGGACCTTGGAGGGCTATCATGGCATAAAGGTGCAAACTTTAAGGCCGTTGAAGCCCCATGCAAGCTTTAGTATGATATTTTTGGCCTTTTAAGCCCCAAAAGACCATGCATGGAGATAAAGGAAGAAACTTTACGTGTTCAAATGATGTCTAGGGGCTAGATCTCAGTTTGTATGCCTTAGTTCGAAGTACATTTGGCATTTGGATCAAGATCTAGATCTTGAAGAATTAGGGTTTGAGCTAAACCCAATAAAGGAAGATATTAACGGGTAAAGTTGGAAAATTTACCCTTGAAAGGACCTTTTCAATGTGTAGAAGAAGTGTGGAGTCCAGATCTGAAGGTTAGGAGCTTAATTTATTAAGATGGCTTAACAGACTGAAGAACTCGTTGAGTCCATATAGGAACTCGACGAGTTGGGTTGAGATGTCCCGATTCTGTAAAGGGAAAAATTGACGAGTTCAAGGATGACTCGACGAGTAGAATGGGGAAGTCCTGATACCATGGATAGGAGGAACTTGACGAGTTGGATCGAGAGTTCAGAGTTCTCAAATCTATGGAACTCGACGAGTTGATGGATCAACTCGGCGAGTTGAGTCAGCCTACAATGTTGAATTTGAACAGGCTGTTGACTTTGACCAGGGGTAAAATGATCATTTAACTCTAAGAAGGATTATTAGATATTAACTAAGAGTTAATATATTAATGATAGCCTAGGATTCGATGGAGCAGCCGTAAGAGATTCTTCGCCGTGAGATTTCACAGTTAGCTTTGCGAGGTGGTTTGCTTTAGTTGGAACGGGTCGAAGGCACCAATGCCAGCTCGTGTAGAGTATGTACGATGATTAGTAGCTAAGTGTGGGTAGGGCCTGTATCTTAGACTTGTTATGATTAGTATCTAAGTGTGGATAGGGCATGTATCTTAGTATTATCTGAGTATGATTATTAACTGGTAGATTATGGTATACTTGTTGTCTGTGTGATACTTGTATGTATGTGTAGATAGCGGGGTGTGGGCGGGGGCTTGTATCCTCCAGATAGAGGAGCGTGGACGAGGCCCGTACCTCCTAGCCAGCTAAGTGTGGGCGAGGCCCGTATCTCATAGATAGTTGAGTGTTGGGTCAAAATTATGGTTTATACTTTGCTTTACTAGGCAATTGTATTTTTCTGTATTGTTTTATGAGTTTACGGCTGTGTTTATAGTCGTGAACAGGTTTACGGCCGTGAACCTGTTCACAACCCATGTCTCATATATATAGGGTGAGGAGTGCATGTGGGTGTAAGGACAAGGAGCTTAAGTGTGTGTATTCTAAGGTGTGTTCTAGAGAGAGAAACAAAAGAGAAGAAGAGAGTGTGTGTGAATCAATTGTAAGGAACTTCATTCTCATCATCAATACATCATAGATTCAAGTTATTCTTCTTCTCCTTCTTCTTCATTTGATCTGGCATCATCTGTTTGATTGGGATTCCGCACCATCAAATGGATATAATTGATACACAAGCAGATTGGGGACTTACAAGTGGTATCAGAACTTGGTTTGTATCAGTCAATTTTGTCAGATCTGGAACTTATTTGATCTTATTTTGGAATGATTTTTGCATTTTTGGATAGATCTTGGCAAATTAAGGGGGGGGGGGTTGTTCTTCGCGTTTTTTTTTTTATAAAAACGAGTTTTAGATCGAGTTTTGGAGCAAAAATGGTGAAAAACATCGTTTTTTTTTCGTGATCTGAAGCAGTGTTTATGACCTTTGAAGGGTTTACGGCCGATAAGTTTGCGGACGGAGTTTACGACCTCGGTTTGCGTCCAGTCTCACACATGTACGGCTCGGATTTTGTGACAACCCAAAAATTTCCACTTCAATAGAAGCCAAGTCTGTTTCTGCTAACTTTCAAACTTTTGGGATAAGTTTGAGCAATTCAGGATTTACACTTAAGGAGATATCAGGAGAGAGGTTGCACTTAGGTTTTGTGCAACTCTGTTATTCCAAAACTCTATGATATTAGAGTTCATTCCGGGAATAAAATATTTTCTGCCAAAAATCCCGGGACTATATATAGAATTCTGAACCAAATTATTCATTAGTTACAATTCCAACTAGAGAAAAGGCAAATTCTCTGTCAAGGATCTTCGGAGTTTTGTTCCGGAAAGTGAGTACTTCTATCTAGTGTTGTTTTAAAGCTTTATGTATGCTTAATACACTAGAAATCATAGGAAAACACCAAGATCTGTGAGTTTACCGCCCAAGAACACCTTGGGGAGTAAACTCCATTTCAAGGGCCAAAGTGTGCCCAATGACCCCTAGACCATGGAAACCAAACATGGGACAAACATTGACATGTTTAGGCATCAAAATCAATTAAAATCAAGGACCAAAAGTGAGTTCACGGCCAAGGAAGTTCTTGGGCCGTGAACTCCATTTTAGGGTGCCAAAATGCCCTAAATGCCTCCCATAACCCAAGAGACAAGCATAGAACTTTACCTAGATGTGTTTAGGACCCAAAACAACCAAAATATCATCTCCCATAAGTGTTTACGGCCGCAAACACATGACCAAATGGTCCATGGGCCGTAAACTCAAAATAGAGGCGTTTTGATGCCACAAACACTTCCAAGGGCTTAGGCATGAATTTAGAATGCTTCTTTATGACATTTAGGACCCTCATAAGAATATTTGGCCATGAGTTTACGGTTGTAAACTCATTTGGGCCGTGAACACCCCAAAAGTGCCAAAAGATGTGGTCTTTCTCATCCTAGGCTAAAGCTAATGTCCCTAAATAATTCCCTAGCTTTCATACTTGCTTTCCCACATGTGTAACCATGAGTTTACGGCCGTAAACTCCCTTGGGCCATGAACTCATGGTAGTAAACTCATATAAGTGCCTTTATACCCTCCTAGGTTGAATCACATGTGATTCCAACACTTGGTTAAGGTGTTTCCTAGTCCCGTAAGGTGTTTCCTTTCATATAGTTGTTTATAAACACTATATTCATGTCATTATGTGTCCTTAAATATCATTTAGGACTTATTGTGTCTCGGAACTTCATTCGTGGAACTTCTCATCCGTACGCGCATACCCGTTTGAATCACCCACAACAGGTGAGTTCATACCCCGTAATGAATCATTTAACTATTTTAAACTGTTTTAAGGGGGGGAATACAAGTTGAACAGCCATGTTAAGTCACTGACCCTATCAGTGGCAAACTCCATAGGTTGGGAAAACCTAAAGGAGTTAATGCGGGAAGAATATTGCCCGTTAGGAGAGATTCAAAAACTGGAACAAGAGCTGTGGGATCTCACTATGGTCGGCTCAGACATAGTGACCTACACGGACCGGTTCAGCGAACTAGCAGCTCTATGTCCTGAGATGATTACCTCGGAAAAGAAGAAGATAGAGAGATACATTTGGGGTCTGACTGCTCCGACCCAAGGAAATGTGTTATCTTCTAACCCAGCCACATTCGATAGTGCTAAACGCTTGGCTCAGCGACTCATCGATCATGGAGTCCGCCACAACGTAAAAGTCCCTATTCCCGAGTCATCAAGGGAAGAGGACTATAATCAAGAGTCGGAGAACAAGAGAAAGAAGAAGCGAACAACACAAGACATCCCACAAGAGCAACAAGCGAGTACTATGTACACCGCTACGACGCCTACTGCTTCAGCATCTACCAGTCGATATGCTGGAAACCTTCCAACGTGTGGAAAGTGCATGTTTCACCACACTGGAGTGTGCCGAGAAATGCAGTGTCTGAACTGCCACAAAAAGGGACACACAGTTCGTTACTGCAGGACACTGGCTCAATCGATCTCCCAAGTCCCCGGAGCTGAAGAAAACCGAGCCTGTTATGGCTGTGGTGAGAATGGACACATTAAGAGGGACTGCCCAATAATCAAGAACTCAGGCGCGGATGGACGTATTCTGATGATCACCGCAAGAGAATCTACCTCGGAGTCGTCGTCGAGTAGTGGTACGTTTTCAAAATAGTACTTACTTTTAAAAATTAATTTATATTCATATAAGATTAAAATTTGGGGATGACACTTAAAAGTATCTATAACAACTCACATGTTGAAATAGGTCGTAATATTCAAGAGAATTAAAAGATCCCTTAGAGAAGCTATTATGACTCACCATATACATCAGGGTTGTGCGCAACTGAGATGTTGCAAACCTAGAGTGAGCGACTCCGCTTAGGTCCCCTTTCCTTAATTGGTTGAGGGTTTGAGGCAGAGATGCTCAGTCGACTGCCTGAATCATCTTAAGTATTCACAACTTGTATATGACGGGCGATGGTAGTGGTACCATGGGGGATCATAATATAAAAGTATCCTTTCAGTTAGTAAAGCACTTTTATTTGTATGTATGCGCACATAGTGGTACGATACATAGGAGTGTTAACCTCAAATAGAAAACAAGAAACAAGAGAACAGTTACAAGGAGTACATTGATGAACATACTAGGAGTACAATACAAATCATACCAGGGATACATCGTCATTTATCAGACGTTTCTTTCATTTGACCAAAACTTTGTACAGTATAGAGTTCGTTGTTTTCCTTTCGTTATGCGTTGGCGTGGTCCTCACCATACAAAGTTCATATGTTTCTATCGCCTCGATCGGCAAGTTATCGAAACTTTCGTCATTCGTATAAAAGGTCCGACCTAAACCTAAACTTTATCTTTCGCATTCCAAACCCCGAAGTACTCATGCGAAGAGTACCTTATTCTCCGGAGTATTATCGTCAGATATCCGCAGACCGTCACGACATACCACTCGTCCAGCAGACCAAGTTCTAGCACAAAGGCTAAGGACGAATACAGCCCGCCTATTATTATTTAGTGTATACGCGAGGGTGGTATATGAGTATGATTACGCAGATCTAGTATGTGTGTTTCCGCCCTATCTCCTGTTCTCCGTTGAGTTGTGGACCTAGAACGGAGTCGCACATCCGACAGTCCTACTAATCCTAATTATATGCGGCTTGTATACACGAGGTAATGATAGATGGACCAACTATGAATCCTATCAAGAACACCAGGGCAAAGTTGTCGGGTCTACGAGTGAGTATTGTACAAAGAAGAAGAGCTCAACCCCCAGTAGTAATGCTAAGAGAGCTAATTTTGGGACGAAATTCATTCTAACGGGGGGATGATGTGGCAACCCAAAAATTTCCACTTCAATAGAAGCCAAGTCTGTTTCTGCTAACTTTCAAACTTTTGGGATAAGTTTGAGCAATTTAGGATTTACACTTAAGGAGATATCAGGAGAGAGGTTGCACTTAGGTTTTGTGCAACTCTGTTATTCCAAAACTCTATGATATTAGAGTTCATTCCGGGAAAAAAATATTTTCTGCCAAAAATCCCAGGACTATATATAGAATTCTGAACCAAATTATTCATTAGTTACAATTCCAACTAGAGAAAAAGGCAAATTCTCTCTCAAGGATCTTCGGAGTTTTGTTCCGGAAAGTGAGTACTTCTATCTAGTGTTGTTTTAAAGCTTTATATATGCTTAATACACTAGAAATCATAGGAAAACACCAAGATCTGTGAGTTTACCGCCCAAGAACACCTTGGGGAGTAAACTCCATTTCAAGGGCCAAAGTGTGCCCAATGACCCATAGACCTTGGAAACCAAACATGGGACAAACCTTGACATGTTTAGGCATCAAAATCAATTAAAATCAAGGACCAAAAGTGAGTTCACGGCCAAGGAAGTTCTTGGGCCGTGAACTCCATTTTAGGGTGCCAAAATGCCCTAAATGCCTTCCATAACCCAAGAGACAAGCATAGAACTTTACCTAGATGTGTTTAGGACCCAAAACAACCAAAATATCATCTTCCATAAGTGTTTATGGCCGCAAACACATGACCAAATGGTCCATGGGCCGTAAACTCAAAATAGAGGCGTTTTGATGCCACAAACACTTCCAAGGGCTTAGGCATGAATTTAGAATGCTTCTTTATGACCTTTAGGACCCTCATAAGAATATTTGGCCATGAGTTTACGGTTGTAAACTCATTTGGGCCGTGAACACCCCAAAAGTGCCAAAAGAAGTGGTCTTTCTCATCCTAGGCTAAAGCTAATGTCCCTAAATAATTCCATAGCTTTCATACTTGCTTTCCCACATGTGTAACCATGAGTTTATGGCCGTAAACTCCCTTGGGCTGTGAAATCATGGTAGTAAACTCATATAAGTGCCTTTATACCCTCCTAGGTTGAATCACATGTGATTCCAACACTTGGTTAAGGTGTTTCCTAGTCCTAGAAGGTGTTTCCTAGTCCCGGAAGGTGTTTCCTTTCATATAGTTGTTTATAAACACTATATTCATGTCATTATGTGTCCTTAAATATCATTTAGGACTTATTGTGTCTCGAAACTTCATTCGTGGAACTTCTCATCCGTACGCGCATACCCATTTGAATCACCCACAACAGGTGAGTTCATACCCCGTAATGAATCATTTAACTATTTTAAACAGTTTTAAGGGAGGGAATACTAGTTGAACACAATGATAATTGTGTAATTATTTGTTGTTAAACATTCCTCAAAATGTTACTTATGTCATTTATAATTCGTCTTTACATTTCAAAACTCTTTTAAAGGTTATGTTACTTTATAGTTATACAAAACTCCATTTTTAAAGTATAAACATAACTTTGTAGATAAATGAGTCTTTTCAGTAACAGTCCAGTTAGAGCGTTAGTAAACTATTATAGGTATAGTTTAAGAGAATACAAATCATTACTTCTAGTACAATGAAGCACACACAGAACAACATAGAACAGAACAAAATAGAACAGAACAGAACAAAACAGAACATAACAGAACATAACAGAACATAATAAGGTGCTATAGCATGGAACAATTTCAGGATCTAACTATACCAATGAATCACAACTCATTGTGGTAGTTATATTGGGTATACGTGATCACATAACTTTAATGTGGATAACGTGGTCTAGCAACTCGTTGCGAAAGTCAACCTTGATTCCCAGAATCTCTCGCAAGGAGAACGTTTAGTATGGGAATTTCTTATCACATTATGACCTTAATAAAACACATATGTTTTTAGATTGTTGGTACCTCCGTATGTCATTATAAACGACATCAGGGTATTCACTTTCTCCCATTACTTTCATAAAGTGTTGGTAACACTTGAAGGTTGATCTATTCTCTAATCGAGGTAGGTTATAAACTAGGGAGAATGTACTTTACAGTTGACAAAGGAACAGTAGAGTCTTGGTAGAAGACTGCTTTCATAATAGTAGAGTCTTGGTAGAAGACTGGTTTCATAACAGTAGAGTCTTGGCAGAAGACTGCTTTCAAAACAGTATGGTCTTGGTAGAAGACTGCTTTCAAAACAATCGAGTCTTGGTAGAAGGCTACTTTTAAAAGTTAGGACCATGATGCTAACCTTATGATTCTGTATTGTATACACTATAGGATACATATATGTTAAGTAGATGCCGATAGCTAATAGGATGTGTGTTCTTCGCTGTACGTCTTGTTCCCGTTGGATGTAGGCTTACACCGAGGTCACCCAATCTATTATCTACCCGAATCTATATATATATATTTATGATTAGTATACATTAAGTCATCATAAGGGTACCAGGTATGGATCAGGTCATAGGACACAGAGTCAATGCACAGTTTTTCTAGTACAAAACTTTCGTTTCAAAGTCAGTACTTTTGATATACAAAACTAGCGATTTCCCAGTTAAGGGCTTAATCCATTTTATTAAGCCAGTACAATTTTAAAGACTTTAAGTGAGTTAACTCTATAATACCTTAGTTTATACACCATGTTTATGTATAAGACTAATATCCGACAGCTAATAGGATGTGTGTTCTTCGCTGTACGTCTTGTTCCCGTTGGATGTGGGTTTACACCGAGGGCACCCAATCTATTATCTACCCGATACCAAATTATATATAGCAGTATAAACAAAGCTATTATAAAAGTAATCACCATTGTCAATATTTTATTATAAGAAATATAGGTTTTCTTAAAAGGAACTCTCCATTAGACATAAAGGAACCATTACAAATAACTCCATGAGTAACAAGTGAATACCCCAAGGTTATATATGACAACGATCTAATAACCAATGGAATATGTGATATCCGCCTTACTTACTGTACCCCGTCGGGTTGTAGGTTGAGGGCAGATGCGCATAATCGATTGTTTGTTTACTCCAAGTATATATAACTTGTACCCACTTATTACGCATAGAAAGGCTTGTAGTGTCATTTTACTCAACTCCCATTTTAAGTAGGAAATATATGATTTTCTAGAGGAACAGGAAAACTTTACAAAATAACACCTTATAGCTTACAGTACTTTACATATACATTTTAAACCACATTTTTACAACTTACTCACATCACTAAAATCTTATGAACTCACCAGCTTAATTGCTGATCAACTCTTTCAAATAACTTGTATTCTCAGGAGACTATTATACAGGTGCTCGTGCTGGGACTTCAGAAGATGGAGCATTATAGCTTCAAGTCTTGTTTTGTTATTTGTTTATGACTTCTATGTTTTGTGAACACATACATTGTAAACACTTTCTTTCTAAATGAAATGGTTGTTCATTACTTGCTTACCATATACATATCTCGTGATACTTGACATGACGTCCTCCACCCCCGAACGTTTCCGCCGTTCCGGTTTTGGGGTGTGACAGATTGGTATCAGCGTATTGTTTATAGTGAACTAAGTATATCAACCGATAAAAGATATACGTCTATAAATACAATGGGGCTTAAGTGCTCTGGATAATGATATATTTTAGAGTATAACTTCAAGTTATAAAAATATACCTATTTGCTCATACATGTACATAATAGAACTAAGATCACGAGGAGAACAGAACTAAAAGTATTTAGAGGTTGGACACTTTCGTCAACCTGAACAGTTATGTAATCATAGCTAGGATCAATATAGCCTGATCAACTATATTCATTCGAGATGTGACCAACATGTGTTTGGGAATGATGTGGTGTTGCAACAGGGTTAAAACTTACCAGAACACCAGTCAAGAGAACGCCAGAACAAGTACAGTTAGAGTTAGAGTACTATGGGAGTATTGTATGATACGATAGCGCGATAACTAGTCTAGAACATAACAAGTACATTACGTTAGGATACTATAAGAGTATTTTAGTCCAGATACATAACTTATGTGATAACTTAAAAGACCCTAGCGGATAGGTCTATAATCCTACAGGGTATATTCATAAAGTTTTATATATAATCAAGACCTTATAGACATAGAATCTGTGACCGACGCTTCGCTATCCATTCCTTTTAAGGAAGTAGTGTTGAGGTGGGATCAATTGTTCGAAGGTCTATTTGATCTTCAATTATATACAATACCAACTGGTATACCTAGTATAATTATAGGAAGATTCCGTAAGGATCACCCCATAAAGTTACTTTAAAGCTCATAGGTTCTTTAGTCACTTTCATTCTTGCACGACAAGCCCAGATAAACGTAACCACTTCCTCATAGTAGACAACAAAAGAGTTCAGGAGGAACAAAGACAAACCAATAAGAAGATTTCAAGGAAAGATCAGCCGAAGTAACCAAAAACGTCTTACGCGTCACACTAATAAAATATTAACTAGGTTAAATTAGCGAGTGAGTGGAAACACTGCTCACATTTCATGTGTTAGAATTATTTTCATACATTCAGGAAACAGATATTCATTCGAGGATAGTTATTTCAAATTCATAGAGTTTATTAGGTATAGACTCGTTTATGAATTGTTCCTAGAACCCTGTGGAAGTCAAGACCCGATACTTCCAGAACTAGGATAACCTTGTCTTTTTAGCTTTCGGCTTGTGTCCGTTGCTATAGACTTATTCCGTCTCATCTTTGTTTTCTTTTAGCAAAGATGCCTCCTCGCAGATCACCCAGACACACTACTCCGATAACTCCCATACCTTCTCCACAAATCGATGCAACAACTTTGAACGCTGCAGTGGCCGAGGCTGTGGCAACAGCCATGGCACAATATCACTCCACCAGTACAGGTGGAGGTGAAGCGCCTACCGATTCTACTCAAGGTGAGGTCCCTGTGCGCCAGGGAGAGTTCTCCTACAAGGACTTCACCAGATGTTAACCACTGTCCTTTAAAGGGACTGAAGGAGTCATTGCCCTCCTGCAATGGTTTGAGAAAACAGAGTCAGTCTTCGAAATCTGTTCATGCCTCAAAGGAAGCAAAGTGAAGTTTGCTGCCTGTACCTTCGATGGCAAAGCCCTAACATGGTGGAACAGCCATGTTAAGTCACTGACCCTATCAGTGGCAAACTCCACAGGTTGGGAAAAGCTAAAGGAGTTAATGCGGGAAGAATATTGCTCGTTAGGAGAGATTCAAAAACTGGAACAAGAGCTGTGGGATCTCACTATGGTCGGCTCAGACATAGTGACCTACACGGACCGGTTCAGCGAACTAGCAGCTCTATGTCCCGAGATGATTACCTCGGAAAAGAAGAAGATAGAGAGATACATTTGGGGTCTGACTGCTCCGACCCAAGGAAATGTGTTATCTTCTAACCCAGCCACATTCGATAGTGCTAAACGCTTGGCTCAGCGACTCATCGATCATGGAGTCCGCCACAGCGTAAAAGTCCCTATTCCCGAGTCATCAAGGGAAGAGGACTATAATCAAGAGTCGGAGAACAAGAGAAAGAATAAGCGAACAACACAAGACATCCCACAAGAGCAACAAGCGAGTACTATGTACACCGCTACGACGCCTACTGCTTCAGCATCTACCAGTCGATATGCTGGAAACCTTCCAACATGTGGAAAGTGCAAGTTTCACCACACTGGAGTGTGCCGAGAAATGCAGTGTCTGAACTGCCACAAAAAGGGACACACAGTTTGTTACTGCAGGACACTGGCTCAATCGATCTCCCAAGTCCCCGGAGCTGAAGAAAACCGAGCCTGTTATGGCTGTGGTGAGAATGGACACATTAAGAGGGACTGCCCAATAATCAAGAACTCAGGCGCGGATGGACGTATTCTGATGATCACCGCAAGAGAATCTACCTCGGAGTCGTTGTCGAGTAGTGGTACGTTTTCAAAATAGTACTTACTTTTAAAAATTAATTTATATTCATATAAGATTAAAATTTGGGGATGACACTTAAAAGTATCTATAACAACTCACATGTTGAAATAGGTCGTAATATTCAAGAGAATTAAAAGATCCCTTAGAGAAGCTATTATGACTCACCATATACATCAGGGTTGTGCGCAACTGAGATGTTGCAAACCTAGAGTGATCGACTCCGCTTAGGTCCCCTTTCCTTAATTGGTTGAGGGTTTGAGGCAGAGATGCTCAGTCGACTGCCTGAATCATCTTAAGTATTCACAACTTGTATATGACGGGCGATGGTAGTGGTACCATGGGGGATCATAATATAAAAGTATCCTTTCAGTTAGTAAAGCACTTTTATTTGTATGTATGCGCACATAGTGGTACGATACATAGGAGTGTTAACCTCAAATAGAAAACAAGAAACAAGAGAACAGTTACAAGGAGTACATTGATGAACATACTAGGAGTACAATACAAATCATACCAGGGATACATCGTCATTTATCAGACGTTTCTTTCATTTGACCAAAACTTTGTACAGTATAGAGTTCGTTGTTTTCCTTTCGTTATGCGTTGGCGTGGTCCTCACCATACAAAGTTCATATGTTTCTATCGCCTCGATCGGCAAGTTATCGAAACTTTCGTCATTCGTATAAAAGGTCCGACCTAAACCTAAACTTTATCTTTCGCATTCCAAACCCCGAAGTACTCATGCGAAGAGTACCTTATTCTCCGGAGTATTATCGTCAGATATCCGCAGACCGTCACGACATACCACTCGTCCAGCAGACCAAGTTCTAGCACAGAGGCTAAGGACGAATACAGCCCGCCTATTATTATTTAGTGTATACGCGAGGGTGGTATATGAGTATGATTACGCAGATCTAGTATGTGTGTTTCCGCCCTATCTCCTGTTCTCCGTTGAGTTGTGGACCTAGAACGGAGTCGCACATCCGACAGTCCTACTAATCCTAATTATATGCGGCTTGTATACACGAGGTAATGATAGATGGACCAAGTATGAATCCTATCAAGAACACCAGGGCAAAGTTGCCGGGTCTACGAGTGAGTATTCTACAAACAAGAAGAGCTCAACCCCCAGTAGTAATGCTAAGAGAGCTAATTTTGGGACGAAATTCATTCTAACGGGGGGATGATGTGGCAACCCAAAAATTTCCACTTCAATAGAAGCCAAGTCTGTTTCTGCTAACTTTCAAACTTTTGGGATAAGTTTGAGCAATTTAGGATTTACACTTAAGGAGATATCAGGAGAGAGGTTGCACTTAGGTTTTGTGCAACTCTGTTATTCCAAAACTCTATGATATTAGAGTTCATTCCGGGAAAAAAATATTTTCTGCCAAAAATCCCAGGACTATATATAGAATTCTGAACCAAATTATTCATTAGTTACAATTCCAACTAGAGAAAAAGGCAAATTCTCTCTCAAGGATCTTCGGAGTTTTGTTCCGGAAAGTGAGTACTTCTATCTAGTGTTGTTTTAAAGCTTTATATATGCTTAATACACTAGAAATCATAGGAAAACACCAAGATCTGTGAGTTTACCGCCCAAGAACACCTTGGGGAGTAAACTCCATTTCAAGGGCCAAAGTGTGCCCAATGACCCATAGACCTTGGAAACCAAACATGGGACAAACCTTGACATGTTTAGGCATCAAAATCAATTAAAATCAAGGACCAAAAGTGAGTTCACGGCCAAGGAAGTTCTTGGGCCGTGAACTCCATTTTAGGGTGCCAAAATGCCCTAAATGCCTTCCATAACCCAAGAGACAAGCATAGAACTTTACCTAGATGTGTTTAGGACCCAAAACAACCAAAATATCATCTTCCATAAGTGTTTATGGCCGCAAACACATGACCAAATGGTCCATGGGCCGTAAACTCAAAATAGAGGCGTTTTGATGCCACAAACACTTCCAAGGGCTTAGGCATGAATTTAGAATGCTTCTTTATGACATTTAGGACCCTCATAAGAATATTTGGCCATGAGTTTATGGTTGTAAACTCATTTGGGCCGTGAACACCCCAAAAGTGCCAAAAGAAGTGGTCTTTCTCATCCTAGGCTAAAGCTAATGTCCCTAAATAATTCCATAGCTTTCATACTTGCTTTCCCACATGTGTAACCATGAGTTTATGGCTGTAAACTCCCTTGGGCTGTGAAATCATGGTAGTAAACTCATATAAGTGCCTTTATACCCTCCTAGGTTGAATCACATGTGATTCCAACACTTGGTTAAGGTGTTTCCTAGTCCTAGAAGGTGTTTCCTAGTCCCGGAAGGTGTTTCCTTTCATATAGTTGTTTATAAACACTATATTCATGTCATCATGTGTCCTTAATTATCATTTAGGACTTATTGTGTCTCGAAACTTCATTCGTGGAACTTCTCATCCGTACGCGCATACCCGTTTGAATCACCCACAACAGGTGAGTTCATACCCCGTAATGAATCATTTAACTATTTTAAACAGTTTTAAGGGAGGGAATACTAGTTGAACACAATGATAATTGTGTAATTATTTGTTGTTAAACATTCTTCAAAATGTTACTTATGTCATTTATAATTCGTCTTTACATTTCAAAACTCTTTTAAAGGTTATGTTACTTTATAGTTATACAAAACTCCATTTTTAAAGTATAAACATAACTTTGTAGATAAATGAGTCTTTTTAGTAACAGTCCAGTTAGAGCGTTAGTAAACTATTATAGGTATAGTTTAAGAGAATACAAATCATTACTTCTAGTACAATGAAGCACACACAGAACAGCACATAACATAACAAAACAGAACAGAACAGAACAGAACATATTTCATGGTCAGCCTCGCACGTGTACGGCTCGGTGTACGTCCAGCAGCTCCAGCACGTGTCCGGCTAGCATTGCTTCGTGCTCTTCCTCACATCGCACAAGCCTCGGTCTCACATTCACAGCTGATTCCTCGCAGCGTGATTACATTAAAAAAATCGATTTTGGGGCTGCAAGGAATCGAATTTGAGACCTCCAACTCTTCAAACACACGCCTTACCAGTTGAACTACCAAGTCCTTTGTTCCATTCCTACGAAATTTAATTCAAAAGGACTCCCAGTTGCTTCTAGTTTCGCATTTTTGACACTTTTAACCCCAAAATCAATTTCCATTTAGTTTTAAATTCAATTTCAAACCAAAAATTTTAGTTTTTAATTTTTGACTTTTAATTTTGACTTTGACTTTCAAGTTTGACCTTTGACTTTAAACTTTGACTTTCTCGTTTAACCTTTAAAATTTTCAAATTTAGCTTTTCGGTTTGACTTTGAAGTTTGACTTTTAAGGTTGAATTTTGAGTTTTTTTAGTCAAAGGGCATATTTTTTTTATAAAAATGAGTTCCGAATCCATTCCAGTAAATGAAGTTTCATGTACTCCAGCTTGTGAAACTACGATTAAATTTCTTCGCGAACATATTGATATATTAAAAAGAGAAGTTAAGGACCTAAAATACGAACGATACACAATTAGGAAGGATTAGAAACCATTAAAAGCACAACTCGAGGCCAAGATGTGACAACCCAAAGTTATTCCGTTACATTACCCCGTTACCGTTAACGGAATATTCCACTGTATAAAAGTTCCGTTAATTAGAGGTCGTCAAATAAATAAATAAATGTTTCATTTATTTATATTTTTCGTGTCGTTAAGCCGTGATAAGAGAAATAAAAACTCGTATTACACATTTCCATTTAGTTGGAAAAGTTAGTTTTTATTATTACGACCACTAAATCGGGTGCGACCAAAAGCCCCGTATAACGACAGTATCGGGTAGAATTCCACTGAGCCCCATCTCGAACCCCTATATAAAGGTGAGTGGAGTCCATTGGAGACTTTTTACACTCCCTAAACTCTCTCTCTCTATACTCTCTCACTAGACCCGTTTTTGATCCAAATCCGCAACCAAATGCTTCCAAATCGTAAGTCCACTTATCCTAGCTTGTTCTAAACATTATGATTCATGTTTATAGCTTAAAAATCAGACTTGGAAGCTGTTGAAAAGGAGTTTAAGGCCCAAGATCCTCCTTAGGCCGTAAATCCCTTAATCAAGGCCAAAATGACCCCAAAATGTCCCTAAAGGCTTGGAAACCAATTAAGGGAATTACCTAGGAGTGTTTGAGCATGAAAACACAATGATTTAGGGCATAAAAGAGAGTTTACGGACCAAGCACATGCTTAGGCCGTAAACACCTCTTAAACTTGTCAAAATGCCCCAAAAACACTCCCAAACCACCCTTAGGCTTAACACATGATTTAAAGGCTTGCTATTTCGGGTTTAGTACAATTAAACACAATGAAATGAAGGGACAAAAGGAGTTTACGACCCAAAAATGTTTCAAGGCCATAAACCCGCTCAAACATGCCAAAATGTTGGTTTTTATTCCCCCAAATGACTTCATGCTTCATTATAAATTACTAGGAGGGTATTAGGGGCTTGAAACTTCATTAAAATCAAAGAATAAGAATTCACGGCCGTGAACTCCCTTAGGGATGGTTCATGGGTCGTAAACTCCCTAATGAAGCCCTTAGAAGCCTTAAACTCATTCACACCTTTTAGTTTTGGACCTAGAAAAATCCCACGAACAAGATTGAGCCTTTAAAACACCCTAGAACCCCTCACCATGAGTTTACGGCTGTAAACTCATGGGAGTTGTCCCAGGGCCGTAAACTCTAAGTCTAGAGTTTACTCTTCGAGAGTAAACTCCATTCCTAAGCCATTTGAGCCCTTAGTTGCTACCCGGGACACCCCAAACACTTAACCAAGGTGTTTTCCGCTCTTTAGGGTGCGTATACTTGTTTAATTGGTATTATATGTACTAATTGTATGTAAACATATTTTATCATATGTTAAATAGGTCACTAAGTGTGTCCAAGTCTTTACTTGACACCGAGCACCCAACCCGCACCTTTGTCGGATCCACTTACACCAGGTGAGTTCATACCCCTGAATGAACCTTTTAAATGTTTTTACATGTTTTATAGGGGGGAATACAAGTTAAACATGCCAGTTATCATATCAATCACATGTGATTGATAACCCGCATGCACAAGATTTTACCACACAGTATACTGTTTTACCGAGTAGGATACTATGATGGTTTCAAAAAGGTTTTCATTTGTTTCAAAACTCTTACTTATACTGTTTTATCTAAATTCATTTTAAACTGGTTTATAAAGGTCCCAAGGATTTATAAAGTTTTTCAAACTTATTTTACCAAAGAATACCAAATGTGATTTTCCCTGAGTATAAAGGTTTTTCCAAGGCTTTCGTCGAAGTTCCCTTTCACGACGTATACTTTTACTTGTTAGTTACTACTGCTTTGCTTTTACTTATTTTATACTCCTACTTGGTAACGCTTTCACTTCTTGATGCGCTTATACCTGTTATTCCCTCTATTTCACTTATACTGGTAGTCACTTATACCGATGGACGCTCCTACTTCACCAGTTGTCGCTTCTACTTCACTTATACTTGATAACGTTTCCACTTCGTGATACACTTATACCTGCTGGACGCTTATACTTGTTCACACTCTTACTTAGTGATACGCTTCTACTTAACTTATACTTGATATCACTTCTACTTCACTTAAACTCGATACGCTCCTACTTCACTTGTTGTCGTTCCTACTTCGTGATACACTTACTTTTGGCATGCTTATACTTCACGATACGGTTATTCCACACTGTACACTTATACTTCACGATATGAATCCACTTGTTACACACGCAAGCGTAGTTAGTTGTATGTCTGTGCTTGTCTAGATGCATATAAGTAATGATTGAAGGACTTAGGAAGGCTTGTCCGCCCTATTTCCTTTTCTTCGTTGAGATGTGGTCTGGTGGGATCGGATGTCCATCCGAAGGTCGTTTGATTTATTAGTTATATATTATGTACACAAGCATAGACATATGGGTTTACTTCAGTCAGTTCAGTTATGAGTCTCTACCTCTAGTTCAACACTTATATTAGAAACCCACTACCCACTATTTGGAAGTCTCTACCCACTATTTGGGATGCATCTTCAGGACACGGCCTTCTCCGTCGTCTAGTTGGTAACCAGAGTCTCCCGTAGGGAGAGCGGACATTGTGTGTATGGATCTATACGGGATTGACACCCCTGCACCCTGACTGCTAGCTACAGTCCACGGCTTACCAAGCCAAGGGGTGACAAATGTCATATTCTCTAGACGCTTGTAGGGCGTCTGGTACTCTAGTGTCGGTTAGTATGGTTACGAGTATCCCGGGTTACCTTATAATTCATGGTGTTAAGGTAACGGTATCTCACCGGCAATTTACACTGTATGCTGGTAACTCATCTTTAGAGTCACACTGTTTTGACCTTGCAAGTTGTATCTTTCATTTGATACTGTCTGCGGTCTGTATTCACTGTTTTGACCTTGCAAGATGTATCTTTCATTTGATACTGTCTGCGGTCTGTATTCTCTGTTTTGACCTTGTAAGATGTATCTTTCATTTGATACCATCTGCGGTCTGTATTCACTGTTTTAGACCTTACCAGCTGTACCTTTCATTTGGTACCTTCTGGGGTCTGTGTCTCCATTTGTTAGACAGAACCAGGTGTGTCGTTCATTCGATACTCTCCTGGAGTCTATGATTCCTTTGCCTTAGTCAGCAGTCCTCACTGCTGAGGCATATGTTATTTCCCTGACTTCTCTTGCTTTCTTTAATAATGAAATTCAGTATTTTGATAATGATAGCAATTAAGGGAAAACTACTTTTTACCACACTAACTCCATCCAGTCTTGGTAGAAGACTGCTTTATTTAAAGAAAATATAGGATTTTCTGGAAATAACTCTAATACACTGTAAATTCTTAAACTACTACATTATAAAGTTATTTGAATAAAAAGTCACTAATTGCTTATGAACTCACCAGCATTTGTAAAAATGCTGATACTAGCTTTTCAAATAACTTGTATTCTCAGGTTAGCGTTAGACAGGTACATCCCTGGAGCTGTTGGTGAAGATAGCTTAGTACCATGCTGTACTTATTACATTTGCCTGTATTACTTTGATACTTTGTAATGTAAATCTTGTAAAATTATTACTATTAATGCAATGTTTCGTTGTACTTTGATTACTATAATGCATGTGTTGTGATACTTGACATGACGTCATCCACCCTAGAATGTTTTCGCCGTTCCGGTTTTGGGGTGTGACACAAGACTAAGGACTTTAGGAAATTACAAGTAGAGTATAGCGACAAGTGTGTCAATTATAGTTATCTTCAGAAAGAACTTGCTGCTGTCATTGAGGAACTTGAAACATGGAAAATACGTTTTGAAAATACCGATTTCAACTTTAAAAAATTCAATGTGTCAAGTGACAAAGTGGCAACAATGATTGAAAATCTAATGAAATGGAAGGACCAAAATCAAGTAGGAATAGGTTATGAGGGTGTCCCTCCCCATTCAATCACAACTACACTGCCAAACCTTTGACTCAGGAAGAGATTGACCGAGAACCATTTATGGTATATGGTAAACGAGCTGCTGAACAGGCAACTGAGGGTGTTGAGATGAAAGATACTACTGATTCTACTTCCTGTGCAGGTAAAGTAGTAAAGGATGAGAACAAGGAGAAAACCATTGAACAAACCAACATCTCCTTAAACTCTGAATATGTTGCTTCGAACTCAGCTAATTCTGATCAGCCTGCTGTTGAGAAATACAAGCCACCAATTCTAGTGAAACAGAGTGCCTGTTGTAATTGTGCTTGTGGGAACAATAAGAGACAAAGAAAGGATATGCCACCAGGGGCAGGAAGATACAACTTCACAGTGAAGAAAAATACATTTTTTCATTGTGGAACACCTGGACACATTGCCAGAAATTTCCCTAACCGCGCATACGTTCCCAACTATGCACAAGATTGGCAGAACGCGCAAAGAGGGAGATACATCAAAAGATGTAGTGACAAAGAACATGGTTTGGCATGCGGAATTAAAGCTTTCAGAATTGAACATGGTGATTTGGGTGATCAAGAGATGTATTGAATGTATATGGTGTTACACAAAAATGATCTAGATCTAGACTACATAAATAACACACACTTACACACTCACTTTTACATCTCTCAAGCACACCTCTACAAGTGGACAAACCCACTATTTATAGAGGTGTTTACATGTCTCTCTCTCACTCTCTAACAAATGGGTCTAAAGGCTAAAGCACCACATGCAAGTGGGTTTTACAAAAGTCAAACATTTACAAAGTGATGAATGAATAACTTTGCACCCCAACATTCTCCCCCTCGAAGTTAGGAATGAATGACCCATTTCAAATCTTCCAAAATCAAGCACTACGCGGTTCGAGCCTCAAAGGTGACACATGTCGAAATGAACTTCAATCTTCAATTCTTCCATGATTCTTCAATTTGGGCTCTAGGATGTGAGACCATACAATCCGAGCAGCAACGAATGATCAAGAGTATTCCAAACTCCAAATAATCACCCTAAAGTTGCACATAAAAACACACCCCAAAAATCTTCAATAATTCCAAACCCATTTCGAATACATCACTTCCGAACTTCCAATTGCATCATCTCGTGGCTTCAAAACTTCAAGATCACTTCGGTCTTCAAATCCGTGTAATATGAAAAATTCAAGTTCGAATTTCCATATAAAACTTCTCCCCTTTTTTATAATTGAAATTTGATTATAAAACTCCAACAAAAAAGAACGTGCTCTATTCGGAATTTTTCATGTTAAAACTCCCCCTTAACATGTGGCATAAACTTTGTGCTTCAATCAGGAAAATCCAAAAAATATTGAATTTTTAGCTTCGTTCACGGATCGCCTTTGACAAAATTTCTCAAAAATGGGTAGAAATTGTCAATTTCAAAATTCTGCAGTGACCCGTTGGGCCAAAAACAGCCAAATATGCGAAACACACTCCCATTTGCGAAACTGGGTAGAATGTGTAAATTCGCACAAATTGCATGGACCAGATTTGAAAATATTCCAATTTCTCAAAATTTTTACCCCAAATGCGAAACTGGGTAAAATTTGCCATTTTGCGAAGACTGCTGGGATTCGAAATGAAAATTCTGCGTTTTTGTCATTTTATAACCCCATTTTGCGAAGTTGGACCATTTGTATTATTTCATGAAAAGATCAGGGGCCAAATGCGAAACTATTTACTTTCTTCTTCATTGAACGATTATAACAGGGAATGCTTGGCATATTCTTATTCAGTCAAATTCTTCGCATGTTATTTTTGCAAATCACTTACAACACAAATGCGAATGAACAACTTTCGCATATGCGAACATTTCTTGACCCCAAATGCGAATATCACCAAAACATCACAGATTGCGAATGAACTCGACCTCAAATTTATTTTATCAACTGTGAACTAAAATGTGAACTGAATTTGATTCACCCATATGCGAACAAAATCAATATGCGAACCAAAATCAATATGCAAACCTTGATCGATTCCAAGTTAGTTTCGTTACTTTGAAGATACTTTGACTCACAATAAGAAAAATCGACCCCAAAGTTGTCGATAATTGATAACCTCCTGGATTCGCTTTTCCATTCAAACCAAAACATCAACAATACACTTCCAAAATCGATTATCAATTCCATCTAGACTTCGCATTGCATATTTGTTCTCAGTTCCAAAATCACCGGTTTTTGCTTTAACGATTCATCGACTCCAATCATGCGAACATTACTCCCCAATTCCAAAATCGAATTCGCAACTCCAAATACTCCAAACTCAATATCGATTTTTAGGAATCGAAATTGAAACAAAATCATCACACTTCGACAATCGACTCACCAAAATCAACAATTGCAAACAAATCTATTTCAAATCAGCATTTGCTTTTTATTCAACCCGTCGACCTTTCGCTTTTCAGTCAAGATCGACTCCAAACTAAATCGATTCCAGTTCGGTCCTAAGCTTTGATTCACGACTCCAAAATCATCGATCAAAATCACGATTATATCATTTGATTTCATAGTTTGACTTTTTAGAGTCAATGAACCAAAAACACGAAATCAAAGATTCCAATGCCAAATCGTAGATCAAACTAGGTTCAAACAGCTGTTCTAACTATGTTCTTCACCAAAAGTTAAGATTTCTTAAACAATTTTATCAATCTCAAAAACCAATTGTCGACTTCACGGTTTGAACAAAATCGATTTCTTAGTCATATTTTGATCATTATCGATTTTGAAACACATATAACAAAACCGATTCACAAAGTTGAAATTACAAACAGGATTTATTCGATTTTTAGAAGCACTGAGAAGAAAACGCAATACACGATCTCGTTGAACAGAATATGAGTTAGAACATTAGTGATGTACAACTGTTAAAGCATATGATGCTGAACGATTAATAGTAATAATCCAATGAACTACGAATTGGACTCAAAATGATGATTTATTAAGTTTTGGATTACATGAATAGTAAAGAACGAGATATGATTGGGCTCAAAAGTTTGATTGAAATTTTGGACTCAATTAACAATATCAGATTAAAACAAACTTTGGACCCCATCGATGAACAGTAACAACTTAAGATTAATGTTTTTATTTTTGGTTGAATTTGATCAAAAAAAATTGATTGGATCAACAATGAGGTTTGCAACGAATTAGATCCAATGATTCAAAACGATCAAAAATCAAGAACGCAAAGCACGAATCCAAATATTACGAGAGATCATAGAGAGAGACTCACCAAAATTGTTCAGATTGCGACAAAAATTGCCAAACCGAGAATCGTTCTTCAAAAATCACCTTGATCTTGAAGACCCGCTCCGATACCAATTGTAGTGACAAAGAACATGGTTTGGCATGCAGAATTAAAGCTTGCACAATTGAACATGGTGATTTGGGTGATCAAGAGATGTATTGAATGTATATAGTGTTACACAAAAATGATCTAGATCTAGACTACATAAATAACAAACACTTACACACTCACTTTTACATCTCTCAAGCACACCTCTACAAGTGGATAAACCCACTATTTATAGAGGTGTTTACATGTCTCTCTCTCACTCTCTAACAAATAGGCCTAAAGGCTAAAGCACCACATGCAAGTGGGTTTTACAAAAGTCAAACATTTACAAAGTCATGAATGAATAACTTTGCACCCCAACAAAAGAAATCCATCAAGTTCACGTTCAGACCATGGTGACTGGAATGCGCAAAAGATCAAGAATCCAACTCCCAAAAACAAGAAGGGAATTCCAGCTAAGAAGTCCAAACCAAGAGATGCTCCAACGAAACCAAGACCGGCTAGGTCAAAGTCATCTCGATGATCAGCTTTGAGTTTAAATCAAGTGTCGGGGCACCCATCAGATCGAACAAGAAATGGGTTAAACCCGAATATAGATGGGTACCAAAGGTTCAATCTCCCAAATCACCAAATGACTCTAATATTTCTACATCTTCTGTTTGTGATAAGCAAGATATGTCATGGGATAGATTTCTTTGCATAAATGACAAAGGTCGACCTAGTTTCAAAATGGACTGGGTTCCAAAGACCAACTGATACCGCTCTGTGTCGGAGCAGATATGGAGGCATATCATTAGACTTCGGTTTGTTGGTAGTGGCTGTTCCAGGCACATGCTAGGGGGCATCTCTCATCTGTAAAACATTCAGACCTTTGTTTGAGAGTATGTGTCCTTTTGCAGGAAAGGAGGAAAGGAAGAGATCACAAATGGGGTTAGTGCTTAATGACATGAAGAATTTTCGGATCTGTTCTTAGACTATGCGTACCGTTCTTAGACCTTCTGGATGAAAATTCAATCGGTGAATTATAGTTTGCGTTTTGCTCTCTATACTCCCGAGTTTATCTTAAACTGATTCTTTTCAAAGACAATTTTTTCATTTTCTTATAGTTTTTCGTTAGTAGGCATTATTTGGGAAGTGATATCAAGAAAGTGATAACGGGCAATCTAAAACCAGCGTAAGGGACTGAATCTGAATTGTCTAGACTCTGTGTTCAATGTGCTGATAGGGACGAAGGATTTGACATTGTGGATTTAGATAGGATTGTTTCGAATGACCAAACGACGCTTGGGTAGATTGAGTAGTGAGATAAACATGGGGAACCTATGGGATACACTAAATTAATACGCATCTACAACTGTGGCTTAACTTTTCCTTGATGTACGTACTTATGTCCTTAATTCTGGTTCTGATAGGGCGAATGGGGGGTTCTGATAAAGTAGGTATGTAGGAAATTATTTTCTTGCTTTCTATCTGTCAGTCATATGTTGCTTCCTCTGCGTGATTGGAAGAGATCCGGCCTGGAATGCAACATATGCAACTCACGCACCTCCCTATCTATGAAACTATTTCTATCTGTTAGCCATATGATGTCTCCTCTGCGTGATTGAAACATATCTGACCTGGAACACAACATATGCAACATTCTACAGCTGAATCCTTCTATCTCTGTTAGTCATATGTTGTTCCCTCTACGTGATTGAAAGAGATCCGACCTAGGACACAACATATGCATCTATCTCTAAATCTGATTTCCTCCTTAATAATTGCTGACTCACCTAAAGTAAGGAGTCCTTAGGAAGTTATTGATAACCAGGGTATATCGGGAAGTGGGGAACACGTTCTAGTGCAACTAAACTTGAACCATTTAGAGGTTGTCTGTAGATCTCGCTTCTTGATTTAAGTGGACAACAATACCTGTGATCGTCATCAGCTAAGTGGTATATTTGGAACAGTTTGTCAATATTCTTCGTGTTTAAGTGGACCACAATACCGGCAATTGACCAGATCTATTCATGAAGGTGAAGGTACTGATAAACAAGTTTAGGATGTCTCACAACTTTGATCCAATATATTTTTCTTTTTGTTAAATTTGTTCATAGTTTTCCTCTATGCACAAATTTATGGGGAGAATTAAAAAAAAAATCAAAATCCAAAAATATTGTTATTTCTGTTTTATTTCTTGTTTAGAAAAATCAAAAATCCAATTTTTTTTTTTCTGTTTTAGTTTGTGTGCTAAGTTTTCTTTTAGTTTTTGTTTTATCTTGAAAAGTGAATTCAGGTGTAGATGAGACTCATGGAGACTGTATCGAGATTTCTGAGCCAAAGTTTCATCCGTGATCATCGAAGAATTCTCATTCGAAGGAGCAAGAAATGAAGATTATTCTTTCAACATTCAATCTTTCAACCCCAGAAGCAAGGTGAAGCTGAACTTGAAGATTATGTGACAGATTGCATTGAAGCCTCTTCAATCAGTCTGCTGCTATCTTAAACTTGCTGAAGTGATCCAGAAGATTAGTTCTCTCTGATATTCTCTCTGAAGATTCTCAAGCTGAAAGCACTATCTTTCAAGTATTAGTACAAGATACCTCCTCACCCAATGTGCGTTCAATGTCAAATTCTATAGAAAATCCAAATTGCTCAAGATGAAGTCATTCTTTGAAGATTCATCAAGTTCATCTTGAAGTTGTAAAGAATTTGAAGATTAATGCTGAAGCCAAGCTCCCAATGAAGATTAATAAGAAAAGCCAGCTACTTTTTAGGGGAGTTTGTTGGGTCAATTAGAAAAGAAAGCTATAAACCAAGGGGGATATTCTTGGGTCAAAATTATGGTTTATACTTTACTTTTCTAGGCAATTGTATTTTTATGTAATGTTGTATGAGTTTACGGCCGTGAACCTGTTCACGATCCATGTCTCATATATATAGGGTGAGGAGTGCATGTGGGTGTAAGGACAAGGAGCTTAAGTATGTGTATTCTAAGGTGTGTTCTAGAGAGAGAAAGAAGAGAGAAGAAGAGAGTGTGTGTGAATCTATTGTAAGGAACTTCATTCTCATCATCAATACATCATAGATTCAAGTTATTATTCTTCTTCTTCTTCATTTGATCTGGCATCATCCGTTTGATTGCGATTCCGCACCATCAAATGGATCTGATTGATACACAAGCAGATTAGGGGCTTACATTGAGTGTGGGCGAGGCCCGTATGTCAAAGGTAGCTGAGTGAGGGCAAGGACTGTACCTCATAGTTAGCTGAGTTTGGGCGGGGCCCGTATCTCCTTGATTGTGGGCGAGCCTCGTATCTCCTAGTTGCATGTTATATGTTATGTGTGTGATATGTGGTAGTTTGGGGAGACTCACTAAACTTTGTGCTTACAATTTTCAGTTTTGGTTTTAGGTACTTCCGGAAGCAAAGGGAAGAGCTCGGGATGACTGCATTACACACACCACAGTGTTTAGCATGGGAGGATTTACTCTGATATTTTGATATGTGATTTTGATACATTGTTTTAACATGATGTTTTGAGATATTACCACTTATGTTTTTTATGAGATGATTGGATTACTATCGTTTTATTATAAATAAAAATGAAATTTTTGGATCTTATTTTTGGGGATGTTTCAAGTTCGTATCAGAGCCTTGGTTTGAGGGATTCGGGCACACTCTCAGGTGTGTCTGGACTCAAACTGAGGACTTGGTATGAAAATTTTCAAAAGAAAATCATTTTTATAAAAAAGAATTTTGGAAAAGAGAAAAGAGCTTTTAAAAGTGAAAAGGGTGTGGTGCATGCAATCAGCCGAGCTCACGTAAGTACTCCCAAATTACCCATACAAGTTTATGTTATGTTATGTTTATGAGAACTGCATGGTAGATTAGGGATAAGGATCTAGGAAGGATGCCTTATGTGCCTGTTATATGTGTATCAACTTTATGAACTGCATGCTAGTACAAATTAGTCACTGATATGATGGCCTGATTACGACATGCTTGCTTATGTTTACTCAATGCTCGAATGCTGCTTGCTTTGTGCTTTTAGGATTTATAGTTATCTTTAACTAACTAGTAAACGAATATGTTAAGTTACATATTATGAGGACTACATAATTTCAGAAGGTTAGGTGTAGCTCTATTTCGCAGCTCTTGTTTGAGTCCAACCGTTGTAGGGTAGAACCTCTCATTCGAAGAATTATCGAGTCTTAGTGATATGTAATAGTATTCAAGAGCTAGTTAAGGAGAGATACCAAGGACTTCTTATGCAGTTGATGTAGGAGAGTGGGATGGTAATTACCCTAGGGTAAGCCTAAGATAAGATTAGCGTGAGAACAGCAGTAGCAGTAGAAGGGACTTGGTGGAATCAAGGCAGTTCTTGAGGAAAGTACGGATATATGTGGAATGTAGTATGTGTCACACCCCAAAACCGAGAACGGCGGAAACGTTCTCAGGCGAAGGACGTCATGTAAAGTATCACAACAATGCAAAGTAGTAAAGAAGCAACAACATCATCCATTGCAATAATAGTATAATTTTAAATACAAGTGTGTTCTTTCAAAGTATAAAACAACATAATGAATATTCAAAATTTAAGATGAGTCTTGACTGCTCCGTCTTCACAAAACCTAGTCGTCGTACCTGTCTATTTGTGACTTGAGAATACAAGTTATTTTGAAAGAGAGTATCAACAATAAAGCTGGTGAATTCATAAGTATTTATGTGTCTTTGATTTGTAAAACTGTAAAGAAAAGACTTGTAATTGTTTGAAGGAAAGTTTGTATAAGAATGAAAGTGTTTGTAAGTAATTGTAAACGTTTGAAAACCCTAGAAAATCTCATATTTCCTACTAGTATAAAAAGTAGTCTTCTACTAAAACCCGACTATTTTGAAAGAAGCCTTCTACCAAGACCCTACTGTTTTGAAAGAAGCCTTCTACCAAGACCTGATTGTTTTGAAAGTAGCCTTCTACCAAGACCAGACTGTTTTGAAAGTATCCTTTTACCAAGACCCGACTGTTTTGAAAGTAGCCTTCTACCAAGACCTGACTGTTTTGAAAGTGTGAACCTCTACATAAGTGAAGGTTTTTCCTTGTACAACTATTATTATTCAAATCTAATCTACCTCATTGATTATGTGAATGTGACACAAAGTAAAGGTAATAAGGAAAATAATATAATAACTGGTATTGTATCCTTTTGTATTTGTCGTATGTAAAGTGTAAGTACTGTAGTATTTGTAATAAGTGACTACTATTGTACTAATTGCCTTAAAATGAGTATTAAGGTATACTGTGGTGGCTAGATCCCATACTAAACGCTCTCCCTGACAAAAGATTTTGGGAACCAAACACGACCCCTGCAATGTTGCAAGTCATGAACATCCACATTATTATGATCATGTATACCCAATATAACTACCACCTTTTGTTTAGAACAATGCGTTAGTGATTCATTGGGATAGTTAGATCCTGTAATTGTTCCATGCTATAGCACCTTGTCGTGTATTGTATCTTCCTCCCTGTTTCTCTTTATTGTATGTTCTCTTATGTTTCGGGTTGTCACATGATCCCCCTGTTAGAGGAAATTTCGTCCCGAAATTAGAATTTAGGTAAAGGAGTAAGTATGAATAATCGAGCAATGAGGTGGGGATACTTCCTATTCGATTGATTCCCATGCTCCCAAGTGAATTCAGGTCCTCGGTTGGCATTCCTACGAACCTTCACGAATGGGAAGCGACTTTGCTTCATTCACTTGACCTCTCGGTCCATGGTCACTAAGGTTATTCCACGAAGGTGAGGCTCTTGTTGAACTCAATCTCGTTGAGTGGGATTACAAGAGTCCTGATGCAAAGGTACTTTTTCAAGTTCAATACGTGGAGGGTACAATGTACGTTACTGAGTTTGCGAGTAAGTTGAATTTGTGAGTTATAGGGCCAATTCTGGTAAGAATCTCGGAGGTCCTAACTATCTTGGGTTTAGCTTTCCACGCTTTCCAAAGCGTATCAAGCCTTCCCAGGGTGAGACTTCCAAAAGAATTTGGTCTCTCACTTGGAATTCCAAAGGTTTCTTCCTCTTGCTTCTCATCCCAGTCAAGGGCCGCTCCTTTCTGGGTCAAAATCGTAAGAGGTTTCCGTAATTCGTGAGGAGTTCCGAATGAACTACGACAGTAGGACAGCGAGACCTAGGATTTGGCGAATTCCCGTCGGCGTCTTCGGTGCTGAGAATTTATCAACGGTTTTGATTATTGGAAGGTTCCTCAAGAATTCCCACATCACTAATAGTGTGTCTTAGGAATTTGACTCTTGAATTCCAAAACTCGCATTTAGAGAACTTCGCGTAAAGTTTCTCTGATCGTTTTGTTTCCATGGTTTGTTGTAGATGCTCTTCATGATTTCCTCCTTACTACGAGAGTAGATAAGTAAGTCATTTACAAGGACAATGACGAACTGTCCCAAGTAAGAATGGTGCACCCTATTCATTAAGTTCATGAATACTACGGGCGTATTGAACTTATCCGAGGGGTATCACTATGGACTCGTAGCGTCCGTATCGAGTTTGGAAGATTGTCCTTAGGACATCCTCCTCTAATACTCGTAACTGGTGACATTCGGATCTTAGGTCCATTTCTGAAAGGTAAATCTTTACTTGCGGTTGGTCAACCAATTCTTCTATGCGAGGCAGATGGTAATGGTTTCTAATGGAGATCTTGTCGAGGTCTCCGCAGTCGATGTTCCTACGAAACATTCCGTCTATCTTCTCGAAGAATAAGACTGGAGTTCTACAGGGTGAGAACCTTGGTCTTTCCATTCCATTGCTGAGTAGTCGTTAAGCTGTCTGGACGGTTCTTGTATCTCTGTGGGTGTTAGTCTATAGGGCGATCTGGTTACGGAGTCGTATTGGGTTCTAAGTTTGTTCGTATGACGATGCGATTACTCGTAGTCTTGGGCAGTCTCTGTCCTGAAACTTATATTAGAAGTCATACCTGGGTCATCAATCACAGTCTCGTGTATACGATTCGTATATAATTAAGATTGAAAAGATAGTAAAATAAATGATTCTTCTTTAAGCTCACATCCCAACGAGGAAAAGAAGTTAAAGTGGAATCATCAATTCTAAACCTGTAGAACCTTGATTATATACCACCCCTGTGTATACATTCTTCAGCGATAGATCAACCGTAAGGGTCCTTGGTTTGAACTTGATGTACTGTACGAGTGGTACTCCGTGGAGGTTTGCTGAGGTTTCTTCGGAAAGGATAAGAAACATGAGGTACTCTACGCATGAGTACTTTGGAGTTCTGAAATGACGGCTTCGCTAGAAAGGCGATTTTGGAAAAAGAGATGTGCGCATGATACTAGTATTGTGCAGATCGAATTGACTCAAGTTGTATGATAATATCGGACTTACTTGGAAGTAAAGACATTAGACTCGATCATAAAGGTGTTACAGAAAAAACCCAACAGTGCAACTTTTAACAGAGTTACAGTACTATTGATTTACAACAAGACTATTGCTGCGAACTAGGTATACTACAAAAGACAAGTATACGCAACACAAGGGTCCCTTAACTGATGGGATCTCGCAATAGATAAGACTCGAGTTGCACAAATGTTAAACAGTTTATGAGTCTGATACAACGAACGCCTTAGATAATTTAACGTGGGTCCGGAGTAGTCTCTCCTACGGCAGTGATCCTTAGTATCTTCCCGTCTGCGCCGGAGTTCTTTGTTATTGGACAGACCTTTTTGAGGTGTCCAATCTCACTGCATGGGTGACATATCTGGCTGGTACTAACATCGGTGGTGGAAGTGAGGTGTCGAGTCAGAGTTATATGGACACGGGTGTGTTCTTTGTTCATCCACTTTGAACATTTCCTTTTATAGCGTCCGGTTTCACCACCACTATAGCAAGCAGAGCTGACTCCGATGTCAGGGGCTCGAGTGATGGGTCGTGCCGGCGCTCCACAGCTACGGGCATGGTGCCCTACTTTGTAGCAATTTCAGCATTGCATTTCATGACAGACCCCGTTGTGATGAAACTACACTTGTTACACTTCGGAAGTTTTCCCTCGTATAGTCTGATCGGAGCTGAAATGGCAGGAGTTGCCACTTGTTGCTATTGCATGGCAAGTCTTTGGGATTGCTTGCGCTCCTTTTGGGCTTGGCGCTTTCGTTTCTTCTTCTCGGTTTTACGGCTTTGCAAGTCCGTGACTGTTACTATTTGTTGGCTTCCCGGATCGGTACGACGATCGGAATTGTCAACTCCTTTGCTGGTCTTGTTTGCGTTGTAAGAGTTGAGGTGTGCAAGGAAAGTTGTCATGGCAGCTATTACCACGGCTTGTAATGTAGCGGCGTCGATATGAAGGATAGGGGTTTCGTTGTTTGGTTGACTATTTCCGAATGACGACATGATTCTTTTATACGGAAAGAAAATGAATTCGTGAGCGATTATGGTTGAACCTAGATGTATTTCGATCGTTCATGTAAAGAGTAGAAGTATGTTCTTGAGGGTTTGACCTACATCCCTATGATGCAGTCCTAGTACAGAGTAAAAGTAAGTTCATAGAATGGTCTCAAGACGTTTGACGTTCAAACCAGGGTACCATCGGTTGGTAAATAACATGATCCAACCTTTGAAAGAGAATTGGGAATGATCCCTAAGCTAAATTACTCTAGTCCAATAACTTGACTAGAGTGGGTTTCAGATAGACCCCAACGAAAGTATGATGAAAGTATTTGAACAATGTGTGACATCCCCAAAATCACGGCCATAAAAGACCGGTTTCATTTATGCTTTTAAAATAATTTCAGAGTAAATCAATTGATTTAAAAGAGTTGCGGAATTTATTCCGAAAACAAAATATGATAAAATAAAGTTTATTAAAGCAATCATCAAGAGATGCATTTTCATTATATAACAATATTCGGGATGTCATGTTCCGATACAGACCAAAAAGCATAAACGACATATTACAAGCCATACAACAGTTATATACATATACAAGCTCATAAACAAAACAACTTGATGATTCATCCATCTTATGCCCTTGCGCCACTTCCTGTAATACAAATAAAACTGAGTGGGTCAGGCTTGGGAGCCTGGTGAGCACATAGGGTTTTCAACCCACAACGAATAATTATATTTAATTTCACCAACCAACAATAACCCGATTACCCATTCCCGTTATCCTCACTTTATGTCCCTAAAACAACATCTATCTCAAGGGACCTAATCTAGGATTTTCATCGGGACGGACATTACTGCTAAGGGGTTTCCTCAACAATAGATACCCTAAAGGCAACCATGAGGGGGGTACAGTACACCGGTGAACACATCGTTCACAACACCTACAAGTTATGAACCTGATAGCATTCCACAGGACTGTCTAGAAGGAGTTTGTGGTAGTTATCCATACTTCGCTGAATAACTAGATCAACTACAACAACATCGAGGCCTCTCATCTGTTTATCACACATCAACTATCTACCAATGTTGTACCCAACATATTAGTAAATAAAAATATATATATTTTTATACATAGTTTAAAACCTGTATAGCATTCTCATTCTATACATATTCCACATAACAGATGAGGCACACACACATAACATGTATTACATAGAAAATAAATCATATCTATGAGATAGAAGAAAGTGAATATACATTCACACATATAACAACAAAATATACACATAACACGTATTTCGTATAAAATACTTCATAGTTATGCATTAGAAGAAAGTAACTACACACTCACTTGATCAGAAGATGATCGGACAACACTACGGCTCTAAGAGTAGTATTCTTCGGTGAAACCATGATAACTTCACACACCGGGCATCTCGCGGGCAGAGCTTCGGCTCGGAAACTCTTTTCTTCTCGGGATCTTCGAGCTTCGGGACTTGCTTCGGGTCTTGGGATGAACACCGGGGATTCGGGGGGTTAAAATAGGGCTTAGAGAGAGTATCGGGAGTGGGAGAGAAGAGATGGAGAAACCAAAATTGGCTGCCCCTTGAATTCTATTTATAGGGCAAAAATTTCAGGCTCACCTCGTGAGTTTTGCAATTCTCACCTCGTGAGCTCGATATGTCATTGCGTTCTTCATGGCCACTTGCCCTGGAAGACGTCCATCAATTACTCACCTCGTGAGTTCTGACACCACCTTGGGTTTCGCACCCCGAACTTCAGAAATTCATAACTTTCGCATATGAGCTCCGTTTTTGACGTTCTTTATATCCACACGTAGGTGAGATTATGCTCTACAACTCTCTTTTAGACTCCATTGTCTAATTTTGACTTTAATTTTAATATATTATTAAAATATTATTTTTAGTAGGCCGGGACAGGTAAACTCCGTTCGAAATTCATAACTCCTTCATCTGAACTCCGTTTTCGTCTGTCTTTTTATCGTTTCACTACTATCAATGTGATCTTCGATTCTCATTTATATTGTTTTGGCTAAAAATCACTCAATCTCAAATAGGGGATTCGGGGCTGCATACTGCTAAGTCGGAACTTCGAAAAATCATAACTTCCTCATATGAAGTCAGATTTGGGCGTTCTTTTTATGCACGCTCTCGGTTTAACGAACCCTACGAATTTCATTTAGATCACTAAGGATAGATACCGCTCTATCTTAAATTTATATTTTACGTCATTCAGCGTCGTGCCGGTTCTGTCGCGAAACTTCGACAGATCATAACTTCTTCGTTATAACTCGGATTTCGGCGTTCTTTATATCGCCGGAATCCTTGTTTCGACCCCTACAACTTTATGTAAAAATATCAGGCTTATCTCACACTTTAATTTTGACGCTTATTTTTATCCTTTATTAGTTATATCTTTATAATTAAGTAATAAGCACACAAATACACATAATTCACATAATACTCAAATATTACATCATTAATAATTCAAAAAAAGTTACAAGGGTTAACCTAGACTATTACATCAACGAAAATGCTTTGCCTGGAAACACGGGCGTTACACAATGAGTGACACAGAAGTTAGCCGACTTTCAATATCGGTATTCATGACGTAATAAGTTTGGGAAAATTGACCTTGTAGTAGGTCTTACATCACATCCAGAGTAGAAAAGTCTTGGCCGCATAAAGGCCTAACTAAAAGTACTTACAATACAAGATAGTTACATAGAAAAATGCCACATGGGACATAGACAGGAAAACGATTCTTTGAAACAAGAAAGGAAAGTAAAGCATCTCCTATTGGTGACGATCACCCCTATGGTGAACCCTTAGTTCAACTAGTTGACATTCCATATCAAGCAGGTGTCTTTCGTACACCCTCTGGCGTACTCGAAGCTCTATGACTTCGGCTCATGTTTCAGCTAGTGCTTGTAGTAGGGTCTCATGGTCTCTCTCAGATCTCTCCTGAGTGTGTTCAAGGAGATTGGTGCGGATGGTATGCATTACTGCATTGACATCAACCTCCGCGATACGATGGAGAGCTGTCCTGCCCTGAATCTTGTTTCGGGCAACTTTATGGACCAGGATTGGTAGAACTCTGTCTGCCGAGCTTCCTTCGCTTATGTTGTAGAAGCTTCAGTCTCCATTGAATGGCATGGGTTGATTCTGCTCTTCGCTCCATGTTTCCAAGCATTCTACCCAAGGAGGCGTCGGGCCATGAAAAGCCGGACGAGGGTTAGGATTTGGAATAGGAGCTACCGCGGGTAGGTTCTTAACTTCGGGTTCAAAGTTAGCATCATCCGAAAGATCTTTAGCATGGTGATCATTCAAAGGGATTGGATGATCATCCTTTGGTTCTTCTCTAAACCATCCAGCATTGCCTTCGTTCGGAAGGTACGGGTCGCCGTGGGGATGGAATCCAGCCATGTTATCTACGCAAGAATTGGGGTAAGGAAATAGTTATTAGACAAACTAACTAGATAATTATTAAATAGTCTTCATTAGTTATATCACTATTTGTAAAGTGCATACTAGTTATATGTAATCAAAACAGGATAGGCCTTCGAATAATTGACCATAACTCCAAATTCACAAGGAATAGGGGTAAAAAAAATTCACAGATTCTAAGTCTATGACATCCTAGTTACATATAACCTTAGTGTATCCACTTAGCAACTATTGACCTAGTAATGAAGATCCTTCTTAGTTCTCAAGTAAGTAATTATAGTAACACAAAATACTCCCATAGTATTTTAGATGTATGCTCTTCTCTAATGTTCTCATTGTGGTAGTGTTGATAAGTTTTTAGACTTGTTGCCACATCACAACCATTCTTGGGAATGTGCTAATCACTCCTCGGACCAGCATAGTTGATCAGGCTATGCCACTCCCAAGACTGACCATACATCCCCGAGCTTACTTGTGATATTCAACAATCGTAATACTTTTGTTCTTGTCATTGTGACAATGATTTTAGTATGAATGCAGGTATGTATACTTAGTTAAATATTTTATTATTTAAAAGTATAAACTCTGGTCAGAGTGTTTTAATCCCATTGTATTTATAGCTAATATATCTTTTATGGGTAGATATACTTAATTCACTATAAACAATGCTATGATACCAATCTGTCACACCCCAAAACCGAGAACGCCGGAAAGGTTCTGGGGCGGAGGACGTCATGTAAAGTATCACAAGCAAAGTAGTAAACAAGCAACAACATCATCCAATGCATTAATAGTATAATTTTAAATACAAGTGTGTTCTTTCAAAGTATAAAACAACATAATGAATATTCAAAATTTAAGACGAGTCTTGACTGCTCCGTCTTCACAAAACCTGGTCGTCGTACCTGTCTATTTGTGACCTGAGAATACAAGTTATTTTGAAATCGAGTATCAGTAATAAAGCTGGTGAATTCATAAGTATTTATGTGTCTTTGATGTGTAAAACTGTAAATAGAAAAGACTTGTAATTGTTTGAAGGAAAGTTTGTATAAGAATGAAAGTGTTTGTAAGTAATTGTAAACGTTTGAAAACCCTAGAAAATCTCATATTTCCTACTAGTATAAAAAGTAGTCTTCTACCAAGACCCGATTGTTTTGAAAGAAGCCTTTTACCAAGACCTGACTGTTTTGAAAGTGGCCTTCTACCAAGACCCGACTGTTTTGAAAGTAGCCTTCTACCAAGACCCGACTGTTTTGAAAGTATGAACCTCTACATAAGTGAAGGTTTTTCCTTGTACAACTATTATTATTCAAATCTAATCTACCTCATCGATTATGTGAATGTGACAAAAAGTAAAGGTAATAAGGAAAATAATATAATAACTGGAATTGTATCCTTTTTTATTTGTCGTATGTAAAGTGTAAGTACTGTAGTATTTGTAATAAGTGGCTACTATTGTACTAATTGCCTAAAAATGAGTATTAAGGTATAATGTGATGGCTAGATCCCATACTAAACGCTCTCCCTGTCAAAAGATTTTGGGAACCAAACACGACCCCTGCAATGTTGCAAGTCGTGAACATCCACATTATTATGATCATGTATACTGAATATAACTACCACCTTTTGTTTAGAACAATGCGTTAGTGATTCATTGGTATAGTTAGATCCTGTAATTGTTCCATGCTATAGCACCTTGTCGTGTATTGGATCTTCCTCCCTGTTTCTCTTTATTGTGTGTTCTCTTATGTTATCGTGTATTGTATCTATGAAATAGTATCTATGTAATAGTATGCAATAGAATCTCTTCATATAGTATGTAATGTATTAGTATGTCTGTAATTGTATTTTTGTAATTGTATCTCTTCATATAGTATGTAATGTATTAGTATAGACTCATGAATGAACTGACTCTTGCGTGATTCTTTGTACTTGGAATAGTAAGTAGTATCTCCTAAATATACTTATTATAGTTACAAGTAATGTATGAGTATAACCGAAGTATGCCTTTGCTACCCAAAGGTACTGAACTAACTGATGGAACTTTTATGTATACATATGTATACATAATATATAACTAATATTTAGATGACATTCAGAAGAATAATCGATGCCCTAAGGCCACATCCCAACGAGGAAAAGGAAATAAAGTGAGCTAGCCATCCTAAGTCCTTTAAACATTACTTCTATAACTATACATATATAGGAATGCATTTGACAATATAAAAGTATAAAAGAAGTTTTGTAAAACCTTTGAAAAGTTTAATAACAAAGAAATGATGACTTGATGTCAGTTTATAAAATGATTTGAAAGCAGTTTGTTTATTAAGAACAGTTTTAAGTATAAGGAAACCTTTGTTTGAAACACAATTGTAACAGAGTTTGAAAGGAAACATATAGTATGTAAGACAGTTTGATAAAGAGCTTTAACATGTAAAAAAACGTTTTAGTAAGTCATTTGGAAGTAGTATCCTGAGTAAACAACTAAAAGTGTAATAATTTCATTTGCATGCTAGTTATTAACCACATGTGATTGATGTACTAACTAGCATGATTCAACTTGTATCCCCCATCAAAGCATTTATAAACATTTAGAACCATTTAAAGGTTAATTAAGGGGTATGAAGTCACCTGCAGTGAGTGGATCGGGTGGAATTGTCATACAAGTGCTTGGTGTCAAGTGAAGACTTAAACACACACAATGATCCTAATAACATATAATGACATATGTGTATATACAATTAGTGATTATAACACTAATTAGACAAGTAAAAACATCCTACTGTGGGGAAAACACTTTAGTCAAGTGTTAGGAGGCCATTGGGTTGCAACAAAGGATTGCAAGGCATCGTATTTGAGTTTATGGTCTATGGACCATACTTAATGGAGTTCATGGCCCAGAGGAGTTTACTCTTGGCCGTAAACTCTCAAATGGGTCTCCATTTGAGGCTTAAAGGCAAGGTTTCTTAAGTGGTTAAGTGTTCCAAGGCTTAAGTAAGAGGCTAGGTGGGTTTAAGGTCCAAGAATGACCTTATATTGAGTTTGCGGCCTGGGGACCACTTCCCCATGATTTTACGGCCGTAAACTCATGGTATGAAGTGCCATTTTGTTTCTTGGAGTCCCTAGTTCAATGGTGTAAGGTTCAATACTAAGTTCTAGTCATTAGGAAGGTCAAGAGGGCATCAATGCGCCCTTATAGGGAGTTTATGACCTTGGGAGATCCTTGGATGTAAAATCTCATTCAACCCTCTATTCTTGATGATTCTAAGCTCTAAACATGTTAAAACTAGTGTACAACGAGTTAGAACAAGATTAATTACGATCTAGGAGCTTGAATGGTCGTTTTTGGCCAAGAACACTAGTGTGTGTTCTTGGTGAAACTTGAAGATCTACAAAATGGAATGATTTCACAGATGAAATCATGTAAGATCACTAGATCATGTAAGATATCAACTAATTAGGACAAAAAGCTTACGACTTTTGAAGATCGAGAACGAAGACTGGGATGGTACTTGAGAGGATTTCAGCCAAGGAAGTGAAAGAATGGAACAAATGGCCAAAATATCAGCATATAGGAGGAGTTTACGGCCCACATGGAGTTTACGACCGTAAACTCCCATGTGGTGGTCGTGAACTCCTTGTCAAGGTGATTTAGACTTGTTCTTTGTGCTATATCTTCAACTGATAGACCCTGACACTTATCCCTTAAGTGTACAAGGTTCAGAACGCTCAAGTAAACTCCAAATTGTGCTAAATGATAGCAGGAATGAGTTTTACTTTCAATAAAGTGTTAGACTGAACAAGATGGAAAATTTCGGGTTGTCATAGTATGGGCCCGTACTATTGAAAGTAGAGGATCCGTACTCAAATCAAGGAAGGCTGAGATGAACCTAGGAAACTTGTAGTGTGTGTGATCCCTCGAGTTATAATGAGTATTCTGATGTTTGTTATGGTGTATTTTCAGAATGGTGATGCTATGCACTAGACCAGTCGGCACTCTGGGAGCTGGAGAGGGATCATGCTCAAGCTCTGGAGCCGGGCAGCTCAACAAGCAGACGAGGGAGTTCATTTCATCTGAGGTCACGTGAAATATTTTAGACCAGACTCATGTGATCTTCAGTACGATCAAGAAGGGTATCTTGGAGCTTTTGGATGAGAGACTGAGTGCATCACATACTGAGGTTGTGGCCATGATGGGGTCGTGCACGCTGACGTTCAGGGAGTTCAGAGCCTGTGGAGCTCCTGACTATCATGGGGCTCGGGACCCCATGGCTAGCAACAAGTGGTTGGATGATGTCGCCAACGCCTTCCATATGTGCCGATGTCCCGAGGGGGACAAGGTACGACTTGCCTCCTGTCTTCTGAAGGACAGGGCATGTGACTTCTGGGAGGTGGTCCGACATGCCATTGGTAATGATACAACTCTTGATGCCATGACTTGGAGTGACTTTTTGGCCAGGTACAGGGCCAAGTTTGCACCTGTGATTCAGGTGAAGTAGCTTGCAAGGGAGTTCTAGGATCTCCAGCAGACGACTGAGACAGTGACCGAGATCACCATTATGTTCAGGGAGAGGGTCCTTCTTGTTTCGCAGCATATGGCGGACGAGAAGATGAAAAAGGCCTGGTAACACGAGATGCTAAGGAGCGACATTCAATAGTCTGTGAGCCGATCCAGCTGCAAGACGTTGGAGGATATGATAGCGAGGGCTAGGGAGATGGAGATTGATTTAGTGATGGAGAGGAAGAGGAAACCAGATGATGTGTCAGGTGTGGAGGTTTTAAGAAAGAAGCCCAAGGTAGATTCCCGAGGGAAGGGCCACTAGGGACGAGGCTGCTGTGGGAAGTGTGGCATGACACATGATGGGGCGTGCAGGGCAGGTAGTTCGGTCTGTTTTAAGTGCGGCCAAACTAGACATGTTAGCAGGGATTGTACTGCTACCACCACCACCACTGTAATATCTGATATGATTTGCTTCCAATACAATCAGCGGGGCCACAAGACGTCCCAATGTTCGAGTTTAGCAGCATGAGAAGGATGAGTGGTGGCACCCGCTCCTGCTACATTGAGAATTACCGACGGCCGCCAGGGCCAGGCGGATGCGTCATTAGCAAAGAGCAGAGCCTTCCAGTTGACAGCGGAGGAGGCACGTGCAGCACCCGACGTGGCGACGAGTATGTATCTTCTCCTTATCTCTTTACTTATATTGATTATTGCTTATGTTTTGTGTTTCATTATAGGATCGTTCCTTGTGAACGGTATATTGATATGAGCATATTTATACACATATTTATACGACATACATTAATATTTTGATTACTTTTATGCCCTTATCTGAACAAATGATACTTAATTTGATATGCTTTGTGTTGTAGGGACCAAAAGACATGCTTTGAGCAAAAAAGAAGTTGGAAGATGGAAGTTTGAACCAAAGCTCTAAAATGAAGAAACATATGCCCAACACGTCGTGGTGATCTTACCACGACGTGGTGACTTGAAGAATCCCGATTAGCTTCGAAGACTTGGAGATCACGGGATAAGCACGATGACCACAATGTGGTGGAAACACCACGACGTGATGCCCAGATTTCGGGAAAAGTATAAATATATCACTCAAACCTCTGAATTGGGACTTTTGGCTCTGGAGAAATTGACACTTTTGGAGGCAAAACACTGGAATTGAGCATTGGAAGCAAGAATTTCATTCACAACCATTGGAAGGAAGAGCATTAAGGAAATTGAACTTACACTTCGATTTTTCTTAGAATTAGCCATGTCTTACACTTTGAATTTCGTTTTTGTGACTTTGTTTGCTGAAATCATGAGCTAAATACTCATGAATTTCGTTTAGTCTAGGATGAGTTGAATATTTAGGGTTGATTTTATGGTTTGGATTAAGATATTTTGTTATTTGTTGATTTAGCTTATTAAAGAACCTCAAGTACTTTTGATAACTACTTTTCTCTAGTTATTGTTGAATTTGATTAAGTTAGTATGAACATCTCTCTTAATTAGATTTGAATCTTATGATCTTGTGATTTGCAAAATTGTAGAACTAGAGTTTTGAATAAAACCTAGGGTTAAGTAGAAAAGTGGGTAAAAGAGTATAGGAGCTAATATATTACGACAAATCATATATCAAAATTAATCAATAAACTAAATTGGTTAATTAATTATAAGTCTAATCAATTCGAACAAAACACTAGTGAGTTGGAAAGTTTGTCCGCTTGATCACCGAAAAAATAAGCTAGTTTGCTAAAGGATTTAATTAGTGAATACTAATTTGGTCATCTTAGGAATATGTAACTAAAGAAACTAAATCCATTGCACGTCCATAAATCAACCATAATAACAACAAATACGAAGCTGAACGAAAGTCTCTTTCTCACCTTGGTTAATTCATACTTATTTGCTTGCTTAGTTTAGTGTTAGTTTAATTAAGTGAATTTTGAGTTAATTCAGTAATTTAAGTATCTAGTCTTGCAAAACTAGAAAAACAAAACCTTTTCTTATTTGATTATTAATTAGTTAAATAGTAAAATAAAGTAGTTTAAATACCGTTCCTTGTGTTAAACACTCGTTCTTTCCATTGCTATACTATTGCATGATTAGGTACACTGTCTAGTGTGTTTAACAGTCTAGTGTAGGGAATAACTTTATAAATTAAACTTGGATAAAAACATAAGCACATTAAACTCACATCAAGTTTTTAGCGCCGTTTCCGGGGAACGGTCCAGTTTTAGTTACTTTATATTGCTATTTTTAGGATTATTTTATGTTAGACTTTAGTTTTTAATTTTGTTTTTTAGGATTTTAGTATTTTAAGATCCACGCCATCGTGGTATTTTCTACCACGTCGTGGTATCGCTACTGTAGAAATTTAATTTTTTGTTTTTGTTCTTTTACGTGCTTCCTTTGTTTATTTGCAGATCGTTTATGACCAGTGGATCGAAGTCATCTTTGATTCCACCACTTGAAGACTCGGAATCCACGTTTCACAAAAATAAGGACAAAGTCATAGGAGGATCTTCAACACCAAAGAATTCACATTTGAAGAGCCTCAAATCTGTCTTTAGCAAGAAAAAGGGAAAGAAAGTGGGAGAATCTAGCATCTCATCATTGACGGACGAAGACCCGAAGAAGGAAGACACCGAGTATGAAACAGAAGGAGTCGAAAAGAAGACTGAATCTGAAAACGAAAGCGACTCCAAACTCAATCCTGAAACCGAACCCGATAACACCATGGCTAATATCGATGAAATGTCCATATGAGAATGAAAGAAACGGATGCATGGCGATATCGGCCCAGGACTCGTGTTACCCAAAATTCCAGCAACTGCAAACTTTGAACTGAAAGGTCATATACTTTCACAACTTCGGGATATCCCATTTTATGGGAAAGATAACGAAGACGCATACAAGCATCTTGACGAGGTCAACGACATAGCAGACTACTTCAACACACCTAATGTGCCTCACGAGACTGTTCTACTTCGCATGCTACCAGTCACGTTCAAAGGAGCTGCGAAAGAATGGCTAAAGTCACTCCCTCCAGGATGTATCACCACATGGGCTAAGATACGCGAGGAATTCATTGATCAATTTTGCCCTCCCTTAAATATATCAAAATTGAAGAAGGCCATTGCAAACTTTGAGCAACAACCAGGCGAGTCCCTTTATGAGGCATGGGAGAGATACAAAAGTTTATTGAGGAACTGCCCTCATAATGATCTGAACAGTCAATAAGAAGTCTCCATTTTCTATGATGGAGTGAATATGACAACTAGGTAGCTCCTTGAATCTCAAGGACCACTCACAAAGAAGGCACCCGCAACAGTAAAAGAGCTCATTGAAGAATTCTCTAAGCACTCTAGAGAATACCATAACCTAAGGAATGATGTGATAAGGGGATCGGCTAATGCTGCTTCAGAGGACATGTCTACAGTTCTGGCAATGTTGCACAACATGGATAGGAGAATAAATAAGATGGATCAAACAATCCATGCTATTCGGGTTGGGTGTGAAAACTGTAACGGGACTCATTTGACTAAAGATTGTGACCTTGATGAGAATGGAAACTGGAAAGTTGAAGCTTTCTACTCGAGTGGTGATCGTTTTGATGAAGATTAGAGAAACCTAAGAAAAATTGGTTGCCTTATGATGAGTATAGAAAGGAAAAAGAAGAGAAGTATGAACAAAAAGGAAGAGGCTTCTACCAAAGAGAAGAACACGTGAAGGAAAAGAAATCTGATTTGGAGACTATTCTTACCCGATTTGTAGCCGCTTCCGAGAAAAGGCACGACGGAACTGAAGCAGCAATTAAAGAGCCACAAAAGTTAATGAAAGGCCAACAAATGATAATGAAAGAACAACAAGAGATGATGATAAATACTCAAGCTCTTGTAAGGAATCAACAAATATCAATCCTTACAATAGAAAAACAAACCGGGCAACTAGCAAGCAAATTGAATGAAAGATCGCCGGAAGGACTTCCAGGAAATACCGAACAAAACCTGAGAGGAGGTCACATTCAAGAAATCACCACAAGAAGCGGAAAAATAATTACTCATTTAATCCTATTGACATAAACAAACCAGAAGCGGAGCAGGAAGTTCAAGAGGAAAGTAAACAAAACGAGTATGGGCAATCACCACGACGTGGTGATAATACCATGACGTGGCAAGAAGCTGAAAAGAAAGTTGTTGAACCTGTAAAGCCATATCGTCCACCACCGCCTTTTCGCAGTAGGGCTATTCAAGTGAAGCATGCTGAAGATTACCGGAGGTTTCTAGAACACATAAAATCTCTTAAAATCAACATTCCTTTCCTTGAGGCTTTAGTTGAAATGCCAAAATATGCTAAGTTTCTCAAGGACTTGTTAACAATCCGCAAGAAGATGGAGGGGTTATCAAAGGTAGTATTGAATAAAACTTGTTCTGGTGCAATGATAAACATGCTACCAAAGAAGATGGGAGATCCAGGAAGCATAACCTTGCCATGCCAATTCAGGAATCTAGCAACAAGTCATGCTCTAGCTGAATCGAGAGCAAGTGTCAACTTAATGCACTATTCGTTCTTCAAGAAGCTCAACCTTCCCGAACCAAGAGTGGTCCGCATGGTTATCCATTTAGCCAATAAAACTATGATGTTTCCAAGGGGTATTTGTGAAGACTTGCTAGTAAAAGCGGACAAGTTCGTTTTTCCCGTGGATTTCATTGTGTTGGATATGGAGGAAGATGAGAAAGTCCCAATCATTCTTGGAAGGCCATTCTTGAGTACCACCCGAGCTTTAGTTGATATAAGAGAGTACAAGCTTACTCTACAAGTTGGAGAAGAAGCGGTTACTTTTGGAGTTAATCGGGCAATCAAACTTTCAAGGATAAGTGATGACACTGCATTTTCTATCGATGTGTTGGATGAAGTACTTGAAAAAGAGCTAGCGGGTTGGAAAGAAAAAGAAACTGAGGGATTTATGGTGCTTGATGAAGGTAATTTTGATCCATAACTCGACCTACAACAATTGGAGAAGTTATTGGAAGAAAGCGAGTACAACGAAGTAATAAAAGAGACAAAATAGGTAACACGACGTGGTGAGGAGACCACGTCGTGGTAAAGTTTTTTTTTTCACGATTTGGAATTAAAAGTTGCGACACCACAATGTGGAAGAATGACCACGTCGTGGTATCTAACGCACAACCAAAAATTGAGCTCAAAGCCCTCCTCGAACACATGGAGTATGCATTCTTGGAAGAGGAACAACAAAAGCCAGTAATAACTCTTCCGATCTAGAAATACACGAGAAAGAAAGCCTAGTGGAAGTTCTAAAGAAAAGACAAGTGCCATAGCATGGAAGATCACTGACATCAAGGGGATTAGTCCAGCCTATTGTTCTCATAAGATCAATCTAGAAGAAGGAGCTAAACCCATAGTGCAACGCCAAAGAAGACTCAACCCAAATATGCAAGAAGTAGTTAAAAAAGAGGCAGTTGAACTATTAGATGCTGGTATCATTTATTCAATATCTGATAGCACATGGGTGAGTCCAGTACATGTTGTGCCAAAGAAAGGAGGAATGACAGTAGTTACCAATGAAGCTAACGAGTTGATCCCAACAAGAACAATAACCGGGTGGCACGTTTGTATTGACTATCGAAAACTTAATGATGCTACATGCAAGGATCATTTTCCGCTACCATTCATCAATCAAATGCTCGAGAGGTTATCCGGTCATCTTTATTATTGTTTCCTTGATGGCTTCTTGGGGTACTTTCAAATCCCAATTGATCCACAAGATCAAGACAAGACCACTTTTACATGCCCAAGTGGAACATTTACATATAGACACATGCCTTTTGGGTTATGCAATGCACCAGTTACTTTCCAAAGTTGTATGATGGCTATCTTTCACGGCATTATCGAGAAATTTATGGAGGCTTTTATGGATGACTTCTCAGTTTTTGGGACATCTTTTGAAGATTGTTTGTCCAACTTGGATCTAATGCTAGCAAGATGAGAGAAGACCAACCTGGTCCTTAATTGGGAGAAGTGCCATTTTATGTTGAAGGAAGGAATTGTGCTGGGACACAAAGTCTCAAGGATGGGGATAGAGGTAGATAGAGCGAAGGTTGACACTATAGCCAAATTACCACCTCCAACAAATGTCAAAGGAGTGAGGAGTTTTCTAGGCCACGTGGGATTTTACCGCCGTTTCATTAAAGACTTTTCGAAGATCACAAGGCCCTTGACTCAACTTCTTTTGAAGGATTCCCCATTTGACTTTTCTAAAGAATGTCTTGATGCATTTCACTTGTTGAAGGAAAAGTTAACCACTACACCTATTATGATAGCCCCAATTTGGAGTCTTACTTTTGAGCTTATGTGTGATGCTAGTGACTATGCGGTGGGAGCTGTTTTGGGGAAAAGAATTGACAAGCATTTTCAGCCGATCTACTATGAAAGCAAGAACTTGAACCCAACACAAGAGAGCTACACTACTAAAGAAAAGTAGCTACTAACGGTGGTATATGCGTTTGATAAATTCCGTCCATATTTGGTTTTTTTCAAAAACAATAGTTTTTACCGATCATTCTTCCCTTAAGTATCTTTTTGCTAAACAAGATGTTAAACCAAGGTTGATACGTTGGGTGTTGCTCCTACAAGAATTTGACATTGAAATACGAGATAAAAAGGGGATGGAAAACGTGGTTGCCGATCATTTATCGAGGTTGGAGAACCCGCACTTGGAAGAGTTAGAAGAAAACAAGATTGGAGATGTATTTCCCAAAGAATATCTATTGGTTATAGCATGAGAGGTTCCATGGTATGCATATATAGCTAACTATTTAGCAAGTGAGTATATTCCAAAAGACTTGACCCACCAACAAAAGAAGAAATTCTTTTCAGAAATTAAGTATTACTTTTGGGATGATCCATACCTTTTTGTAGCTATGTTGATGGTATGATAAGAAGATATGTGTTCGGGAAGGAAAATCAGAAAATCTTGAAGCATTGTCATAGTGGGCCCACCGGAGGACATCATGGAGCACAATATACGGCTAAGAAGGTTTTTGACACCGGTTTTTATTGGCCTACCTTTTTTAAAGATGCTACTAAATTTGTTAAGGAATGCGATTCATGCCAAAGGTCGAGAAACATTTCATCACGAAACGAGATGCTCCAAAATAGCATTCAAGTTTGTGAAATATTTGATGTTTGGTGGTTTGACTTCATGGGGCCATTTCCAATATCAAAGGGTAATAAATACATATTGGTGGCAGTCGATTATGTATCCAAGTGGGCAGAAGCACAAGCATTGCCTACTAATGATGCTCGAGTGGTGGTACATTTCCTTAAGAAGTTATTTTCAAGGTTTGGAGTTCCTAAGGCTCTAATTAGTGATCGAGGCACCCACATCACAAATGATCAATAAACTAAGTCCACCATAGATTCTCAACATCCTATCATCCTCAAACGAGGGGGCAAACTGAAGTTACAAACCGGGCATTTAAGAGAATATTAGAAAGATCGGTTGGAAGCAATAGAAAGGAGTGGTCGAACAAGATTGATGATGCACTTCGGGCATTTTGAACGGCTTTCAAAACACCTATTGGTACTACACTTTATAGGTTGGTTTATGGGAAGAATTGTCACTTACCAGTTGAAATAGAGCATAAAGCATTTTGGGATTTGAAGATATGTAATTTTGAGCTAGCTGAACTTCGTGCCAACCGGTTGATGCAAATGAATGCTCTTGAAGAGCTTAGAAACGAAGCATACACAAGTTCCTTGATTTATAAAGACAAGACTAAGAAATGGCATGATATGAGGATTAAAGGTAATAAAGACTTTCATGAAGGACAAAAGGTGTTGCTTTTCAATTCAAGGTTGGAACTTTTTCCGGGTAAATTGCAAACAAGGTGGGATGGGCCATTTGATATTAAACAAATTTTCTCACATGGAGCTATCAAGCTTATATCAAGAGATGGGACCCCTTTCAAAGTTAATGGCCATCGATTGAAGCATTACGAAGAAGGAATGCCAAGTGAAGAAAGAGAGGGTGAAATCATCAAATTCACACAAGCTGAGACAACGTAAAGAAGGAAGGAGTCCGACTATGACTCCCCAAAAAGAAGCGCTTGCAGGAGGCAACTTGTAGTTTTGAGTTTGCATTTTCTTTCTTTTTCTTTTATTTCCTTTATTTGTTTTAGTTTTATTTAGGTTTTTATTCTCTCATTCTTCTGATTTGTCTATGAATTTGACGTGGAGTATGGCATAAAACAAGTGTGGGGTGAGTATTTTTAAGCATTTTAAAAATTAAGGAAATTTTTAACCTACCACGATGTGGGGATCGATTCAGAACACGGAAAAACCACGACACCATGAGGTGGTAATTTTACCACGTCGTGGCGACAGAAATCACTGTTGTTAATTTAGGGTTTTTTTAACCCAAGTCAAAACACTTTCATTTTTAATTCTCCCTCATTTCTCTCGCCGTGCCAGCCGCCCGACGAAGAACTACTCCTCTTTTCCATCAATTTCTTCCGTTTCTTCACAACAAGGGATGGATTCTCAGTGATTTCTTTACTTATAAACATCTATTTGAGCAGTATATAGCATTTACCTTCTGATTTTGACATGATTAGGGCCGATTTTGGAACCTAGGTTTATGATTTTTTCAAAAATCAGACCAATTTTTGGATGTTTTGAGCCTTGATTTTGTTACCATTCTACTACATTTCATACATAGAACAAACCTTGAACTTGGGTTGACTGGATTTGGTGTTGAAACTAGTTCGATTTAACCAGTCCCACGAACAGTTCATCAACCACGACGACTCGTCGTGGTGGGTTCTTTTGCGGCCTTTCCTGTTGTCTTTTGATTATAATAATGCACTTGGTTCTTTGTATTTTCTTTGTGATTATTTTGCAGATATGACCAAATGACCAAGACGCAACCAACCCAGAAGTCGTCCCGACTTTCCATGGTACACTTTTCCGCAAAATGTTGGGCCCGAGATTTATACTAGATGGAATGCAAAGTTGGATTGGTTAAAGCAACGAAAAATTCATGTGCCCACAGTGGTAGATTGGCAGTGGATGAGTGAAACCAGATTGATGGAAGCAATCGAACGATATCTTGATAAATCGATTAATGGAGTTCATGGGAAATTTCTTTGTCTAGGGTGGAGGAGGATATTCCAAATTCAAGAGATCGTGTACAAAGAACTACTCATCGAACTTCTAGCCATGGTGTCTTTTGCAAGGAAGGATGACATTTATACTAACAACAACCTCACTTTTTGCCTCGACGGCGAGCGGCGCACTCTTAGCCTTGCGGATTTTGCACTAAGGACGGAGATTTACCTTCCGTCCGAAGTTCATTTCGAGTCTTATCAGCAATATATTGCAGATTGTGTTAGAAATAGAGGGGTTTAAAGCAGAATTGCATTGGAATTCAATTGCCAATGGAGTCTATGAAAAAGGAACTGCACAAGAGAGTGACATCCGTTCTCCTATCCGTCGATTGCTGCACCGCCTAATCACCAACACTATTAATCAACAACAAGAAGGGGATAAATGCCCAACTATAGACGTCTTTTTCTTATGGGCCCTTACTTCCGACAATACTCATGTGGACCTACTGTTTCTGTTGGCATATTTTCTTGCGGTCCAAGCGGGAAAAGATAGGCGAGCGTCTCTGTAACACCCAAAGTTTTGAAGGCCAAGAAAGGAAAGAAAAACCCTAATTTTAAGGGGAGACTCGGCGAGTCCAAGGAGGAACTCGGCGAGTCCGATCGGGATCCGGGTCGAGGAGTAAGTAACCGACTCGGCGAGTCTGGTCTGTACGAGGAAAACCCTAATTCCAGGAGTTGTATCCTATATAAAGGGCGTTATGTCCCTCCCTCAGCCTCCATTGTTGGAATAGTGTCTAAGGCTGCAACTATATTAGGCAAGTATTTGACCCGGTTGTGCATGGTCCTTTTGGGTTGCTTTCACCATAGCAACTTGATAGGATGATTTATTAAGAGAGAGTAAATATTATTAGTATATTATGAGAATAATATAAAGAATAATATATTGTTATTTGATTAATATAAGTCATAGAATTAATTGGAATTAATTTGGTGACTTAAAGAGATTAATTAAATAAGAGGGTATAAACTGTCAATTATTTGATAGTTAAACTTTAGACTGTAAATCCATATAGATATGGATTGGACGGATTCTAGAAGATAAAGGATATCTTAAATCGTCCAAGAGTTATATAAGGAATGGATTTGGATAGCCTTAAGAGAAGATTATCCAATTAGGGTTTAGGTTGTAAGCCTTAAGGAGTCTACAAGTATAAATAGACCCTATGGCAAAGGGAAATCGGCACTTCATCTAAAGTAAGAGAACCCTAGCCGATTTCCTCCCTTCTCCTCTCTCCCAAATCATCCTCCTTGCTAGTTGGTGTTTGTAAGCCATTAGAGGAGTGACAATTGTGACTCTAGAAGCTCCAAGACAACAAGATCAACAAGGAATTCAAAGGTATGATTCTAGATCTGTTTCAATATTGTAATTACACCTAAATAGTCATTAGAAGTCTTGGATTCAAAGCATGTTTAATTAGAAAGCCTAGATCCAAGCATTAGGGTTTTGCATGCGCACATAGGAAAGTTCTTATGGCTAAAACCCATCAGTGGTATCAGAGCCTAGCTTGGTTTTCATTAAATTGTTGCTTAATTGTGTGAAACTAAACTGCAAAATTCGATTTTTGTGTTTCTGAGTCATGGACTTGGCGAGTTCCATAGTGGACTCGGCGAGTTGGCCTGACGCGGCGAGTCACTTGGTGCACTCGGCGAGTCCAAGCGTCAGGAATGGCCAGATTCGGGATTTCTTCATGATTATCTTATGGAAACTTACCTTAATCATATTAGATCAACCCTAATCCGATTTTTTGATATATATGACTATTATCTTGATCTAATTAAAGATATTTATCAACTAATAAAATATTTAATTTCCTTAAATGATAATTAATTAATTATTTTGATTATTTTGGTAATTATCTTGCAAGAAATCTTGAATAAATCAAATATAGATAATTAGAAAATTAATTGTTAATTGAAATTATTTGTTATTTGATCCTCCATGTTTTAAATGTTTAAAACTTGTCCTCAAGTTTTGAAATTTATATTTTGTGATTAAAAGTTTTAATTGAGACAATTTAAATTTCAAACCCTAGATTTTAAAATGTTTAAAATACAACCCTATACTAATATAATATTACAAGATTAATATATATATATATATATATATATATATATATATATATATATATATATATATGTATAACTAAAATGCTAGTCTTACCATTAGTAGGCCTCATTCACGAAGCCGATCTATAAGGTAGGTATAAGGTTGCGGCCTATAAAATGGCGCTTAATAGGTGTACACTCACACCCACCGCTTGCTTGATTGGTGGAGGGTCGTTAGCCGAACGGGTAGGATAGGGCAACCTCATCCTCTCATTAAAAGTATAATAGAAAATATAAAGTTACTACACATATTTTTAAAATTTCCCAATCTTAGTTACTTTAGGAAAAGTGAATTGATGCAATCCCATGAAATTACACTTTGCACCCTTTCTAAGAAGTTAGTGGAGCGTGTGTGGTTTACTATCACACTAATTGGTTCTAAGCAAAGGTGGCAAAGGGTGATTCATTGTTTATCATAGTTCGATGGAGCGTGTGTGGTTTACCGGCACATCGAATAGGTGATCGTTACAATGAAGGCACCATGTGAATTTGCATGGTAATTCGCACCCGCTTTTTGATCCTCGGTATCCCAGTCACAAACTAGAGGGGCTATCGAGATTTAAACATGCCATTGAATAGTTTCAATGAATCTAATCCGATCCTAGGAATTCTCTATACATTTAGGACTAATAGTTAGGTTTTATGGTGGAGAATTAGCGAATCGTCATTCACTTAACTTCAATTTATTTGCATGTTAGATTACGACATCCCTTTTCTAATATGTAAATGTTGTTGTTGGATCCTAGCCCTAATTTTTCTTATTGGGTGATAATTAGGGATTCATATTCTAATCTATCTTTGTCCTTTCTATTTGTAGATGTCGAACGCCAACAACGCTGCTGCTAGTTCTTTCACGTTGATGAGCCTTTGCCAAAAGGTCACCTTCGATGGAACGAAATTTAGCGAATGGATAAGATACATTCGCACCATTGCTCGCTACGAGGATAAGGAGTATGTCCTCGATGAGAAGCTCGAGAATATTAACCCTGAAATCGCTACTCCGGCTGAAATTACCGCTTTCGAAACTCATGAGCGAGATGCAACGAAGGTACATTGCATCATGATAGCCACCATGAACTCCGAATTCCAAAAGTCCTACGAGGACATGTACCCGTACGAAATGCATCAAGACTTATTAAAGAGATACCACCAAAACGCGAGACAAGAGTGTTATGAGATTTTCACTAACATGATTTCCGCTAAGATGGGTCATGGAGAGTCTCTTACCGTGCACCTGCCAAAGATGCAAAGGTATGTCGACCGCCTTCGCAAGTTAAATGTTGACTTTGGGGAAGACTTGGCGATCGACATGGTGCTTCACTATTTGCCTCTGATGTACAATCAATTTAGGATGACCTACCACATAAACAAAGAGGAGGTCACCCTAAGAAAACTCCAAGGTCTCTTGAGGGTCGCTGAGAGCAACTTCAAAGACAAGTTTGTTGCACCAACTCCCAATCCACCCGCTGCTCCTGTTTTGGCTATTGGTCAAGGAAAGGGAAAGAAGAGGAAGGCTTCGTCTAAGAACTATCGCAAGGTTAAAGCTCGAGATGGTGCCTCTTCTAGTGGGACCAAAGTTGATCCCGCTAAGCCCTGCCTTAACCCGAAGGAGGCAGAGTGCCATCACTGCCACAAGATAGGACATTGGAAGAGAAGTTGCCCGGAATACCTGCAAGCCATCAAGGAAGGAAATATCAATCCATCTTTCGCAGGTATATATACAATTAAATCTAACGATTCTAATCATGCTATTTCGTGGGTTCTTGATACCGGTTGTGGTTACCACATTTGTTCTAATGTGCAGGGACTAAAAAGAAGTAGGGATGTGGAGCAAGGAAGAATCAATCTAATCATGGGGAACAGAAGATCGTCGCCTGTGACCAAGATTGGAGTGTATTCTTTAGTGCTTAGGAATAATTTATGTTTAGATTTGAACAATTGTTTCTATTCACCAGAAATGGCTAGAAACATCATTTCATTTCATGGTTTATATAGACAAGGTTTTAGATTTTCTTTCAATAATGAGAATGGTTCTATTTTGGCTTATCTAAATGGTGTCTTTTACTTTGAAGCTATACCATGTAATGGAATTTATGAAACTGTTATGATTGTTGATAACTTAGGAAATGATGTTTTGAATATAGATTCTTCCACTAGTATGGATAAAGCATCCTTGTGGCATTGTCGTCTTGGACATGTCAACAAGAAACGCATAGCCCAACTCCAAAAGGATGGAGTGTTGGAGTCATTCGACCTTAGGGAAGATGACACATGCGAGTCTTGTTTACTTGGAAAGATGACTAAATCACCCTTCACAAGTACGTGTGAAAGGGGTGAGGGCCTATTGGACCTAATACATACCGATGTATGTGGACCATTTAGATCAACCACGAAGGATGGGAACCGCTTCTACGTGACTTTTACCGATGATTATAGTAGATATGGGTATATCTATTTAGTCAAGCAAAAGTCAGAAACCTTTGAAAAGTTCAAAGAGTTCAAGAATGAAGTGGAGAATCAATTGGGCAGGAAAATCAAGATGCTTCGATCCGATCGAGGAGGAGAGTACCTAAGTCTTGAATTCCACGATTATCTCAAGGAGTGTGGAATAGTTTCGCAATTGACGCCTCCTAGGACACCGCAGTTGAATGGTGTGGCAGAAAGGCGTAATCGAACCTTATTGGATATGGTTCGCTCTATGATGAGTCATGCTTCACTATCAATCTCTTTTTGGGGGTATGCCTTAGAGACTGCCGCCCATATCCTTAACCGAGTCCCTACTAAGAAGGTTGCCAAAACACCTCACGAGATGTGGACAGGGAAAGCTCCCTTGTTGGCACATATCAAGGTTGGGGGTTGCGAGGCTTTCGTAAGACGAGATACTCACGACAAGCTCGAACCTCGAAGTGAGCGATGTATTTTCGTCGGCTACCCGCAGACATCCTTTGGATATTTCTCCTATAGACCGAAGGACAATGTTGTCTTTGTTGTGAGGAGAGGAGTTTTCCGAGAGCGACAACTCATAGGCCAAGGAGACAGTGGGAGGCAAATCGAGCTTGAAGAGATTCAAGAGTCGGTAGATGAAGGAGCCTCTATCACTGGCACTCAACCCGAGGAGGAAACTCCGGTTGAACCGATTGACGAATCCTTACCTCTTTGACGTTCCGATAGAGTTAGAGTTTTACCCCAGTTTTATGGTTTTCATATTACTACCGAAGGGGACACGTATATTAGTGATGGTACACTAATAAATCTTGATGAACCTAATACCTATAAGGAAGCCATGGCAGGCCCGGAGTCTGCGAAATGGAAATAGGCAATGGATAGCGAGATCCAACCCATGTATGATAACCAAGTTTGGAATTTGGTTGATTATGTGCCCGGACGTAAGACCTTTGGGGACAAATGGATCTTTCAATAAGAAGACCGACATGGATGGAAACGTACACACATATAAAGCGCGATTGGTTGCGAAGGGCTTTACTCAAACTCCCGGAGTTGACTATGATGAGACCTTCTCACCAGTTGCGAAGATAAAATCTATTCGAGTGATGCTAGCGATTGCCGCATTTCATGATTATGAGATTTGGCAAATGGATGTTAAGACCGCTTTCCTTAACGGAACGATGGCTGAGGATGTTTACATGGCTCAGCCAGAGGGGTTAGTGGATCCGAAGCATCCGAATAGAGTGTGTAAGCTTGAGAAGTCCATTTATGGAATTAAGCAAGCGTCTCGCAGATGGAATCTTTGCTTCGATGAGAAAGTCAAAGAGTTTGGATTTATACGAAGCGAAGATGAGTCTTGTGTATATGTCAAAGCCAGTGGGAGTATAGTAAGCTTCCTCGTTCTATATGTCGATGACATATTACTCATAGGAAATGACATCCCGACTCTACAGGAGGTTAATTCCTGGCTCGGGAAGTGCTTCGCTATGAAGGACCTCGGAGAGGCTTCTTACATTTTGGGAATAAGGATAGTAAGAGAAAGAAGTAAGAGACTAATTGGACTTAGTCAGGACACTTACTTGGAGAAGGTACTATAACGTTTTAGTATGGAAAACTCAAAGAAGGGAGAATTACCGATACAAAGTAATGCCAAGTTGAGTAAGACTCAAAGTCCGAGTACCAAAGCTGAGATAGCAGAAATGAGCCGAGTTCCATACGCTTCCGCAGTTGGCTCAATCATGTACGCTATGACTTGTACTCGCCCTGATGTAGCCTTCGCTTTGAGCATGGTTAGCAGATATCAAGGGAATCCTGGCAGAGCACATTGGATTGCGGTGAAGAATATCCTTAAGTACCTTAGGAGGACAAAGGAATGGTTCTTAGTCCTCGGAGGGAGTGATGACTTGAAGGTGCGAGGGTATAGTGACGCCAGCTTTCAGAACGACAGGGACAACTACCGTTCACAGTCGGGCTGGGTCTTTACCCTAAATGGAGGAGCAGTGACATGGAAAAGTTACAAGCAGGAAATCATAGCTGATTCAACGTGCGAATCAGAATACATTGCAGCGAGCGAAGCGTCGAAGGAGGCAATATGGCTGAAGAACTTCATCGATGATCTTGGAGTTGTACCTGCCATAAGGGAGCCCATGGAGATTTTCTGTGATAACGAAGGAGCGGTTGCCTTGACCAAGGAACCAAGGGATCATGGTAGATCACGACATATCGACAGAAAATATCACTTCATTAGACATCGTGTAGAAGAAGGACAACTCGTAGTAAAGAGGATATCATCAGAAGATAACCCACCAGATCCGCTTACGAAGGGACTGAGTAGGGTTAAGCACTTGCAGCATGCTAGGAGTATTGGGCTGAAGGATGATATTAGCATAGATTAGATAATATTAGAAACTTGTAATAGATAAATGTAATTAACATTTGATGATTAAATAAAGGAGTTTTATCTATGAGTAATGTTACTATCTTATGTTAATTGTTTAGCTATTGTTTCACTTTGCATGTTTTTACTTCCAGAATAATTGAGTTTATTAGGAATAATCGAATTGTTCAAATTGTCCACAATCGTTCATATGTTGGAAGTAGATATGAATGAAGGTTGTCATGAATCGGTGCGTAGATTGTCTAAATGGTATTAGACATAGCAAAGGGTTGCTGCGACATTCATGAGTGCTTATGAACTGGTTTTAAGCATTGGAACAAACCCGCGCTTGCTGGAATCACCTTATGGAATATGATATAAAAGGGTGATCGCAAGACGATAATATCATATAGTCTTAAAACCTAGATATATGGTTTGTTATTTGCTAATTGATTGTACATTGATAATGCGAAAACGCATTGGTAACTCAATGTTATAAAACGCATTGTTGTGTATAGTTGATTATTAAATAAGTAAATGCATATAAGTCGAAGTTTATCTGTAACTTTTATCTGAGAAGGTAAAAGCGATATCTCGGCCGCTCGATGATTTGATTTGACTTATGTGCCGGGCCCGGTCAGAACTGAATTGATGTGTTCGATTAAGTTCTATGTCGAATAAATCAGAGATCGAGAAACCTAAATGCTTGACTAACCATTCCATAGGATTGTCAGCATGATATCTAACAGAGGACTGTACGATCCCTTATCTAAAGGACAAGATTGATTAGATCAGAGTTTGACAGCGTCTTTGAGAGCTACGATTGCAGACCGAATTGTACTTGAGCATATAGTTACTAGACTTATCCAAGTGGGAGACTGTTGGAATAGTGTCTAAGGCTGCAACTATATTAGGCAAGTATTTGACCCGGTTGTGCATGGTCCTTTTCGGTTGCCTTCACCATAGCAACTTGATAGGATGATTTATTAAGAGAGAGTAAATATTATTAGTATATTATGAGAATAATATAAAGAATAATATATTGTTATTTGATTAACATAAGTCATAGAATTAATTGGAATTAATTTGGTGACTTAAAGAGATTAATTAAATAAGAGGGTATAAACTGTCAATTGTTTGATAGTTAAACTTTAGACTGTAAATCCATTGGGATATGCTTTGGACGAATTCTAAGAGTGTTAGGATAGCCAAAATCGTCCAAAGGCTTATCTATGGAATGGATTTGGATAGCCTTAAGAGAGGATTATCTAATTAGGGTTTAGGTTGTAACCCTTAAGGAGTCTACAAGTATAAATAGACCCTATGGCTGATGGAATTCGACACTTGACCTAAAGTAAGGAACCTCTGGTCGAAATTCCTCCTCTCTCCTCTCTCCTAAATCATTCTTCTTGCTTTGGTGTTTGTAAGCCATTAGAGGAGTGACATTTGTGACTCTAGAAGCTCCAAGACTTCAAGATCAACAAGGAACTCAAAGGTATGATTCTAGATCTGTTTCAATGTTGTTATTTAACCTATTTAGTCATTAGAAGACTTGGATTCAAAGTATGTTTATTAGAAAGCCTAGATCCAAGCATTAGGGTTTTGCATGCGCACATAGGAAAGTTCTTATGGCTAAAACCCATCAGTGGTATCAGAGCCTAGCTTGGTTTTCTTTAAATTGTTGCTTGATTAACTGAAACAAACCTGCAAAATTCGTTTTTTAGGTTTCTGTGTCACTGACTCGGCGAGTCCCAAGGTGGACTCGGCGAGTAGGCCTGACTCGGCGAGTCCCCTTGTGCACTCGGCGAGTCCAGGCGTCAGGAATGGCCAGATTCGGGATTTTTTCATAATTATCTTATGGAAACTTACCTTAATCATAATAGATCAATCTAAATCCGATTTTTTGATATATATGACTATTATCTTGATCTAGTTAAAGGTATTTATCAACTAATAAAATATTTAATTTCCTTATATGATAATTAATTAATTATTTTAATTATTTTGGTAATTATCTTGAATAAAATCAAATATAGATAATTAGGATATTAATTGTTAATTGGAATTATTTGTTATTTGATCCTCCATGTTTTAAATGTTTAAAACTTGCCCTCAAGTTTTGAAATTTATATTTGTGATGAAAATCTTTAATTTAGACAACTTAAATTTCAAACCCTAGATTTTAAAAGTTTTAAAATACAACCCTATACTAATATGATATTACTAGAATAACATATATATGTATAACTAAATGCTAGTCTTACCGTTAGTAGGCCACATTCACGAAGCCAATCTATAAGGTGGGTATAAGGTTGCGGCCTATAAAATGGCGCTTAATGGGTGTACACTCACACCCACCGCTTGCTTGATTGGTGGAGGGTCGTTAGCCGAACGGGTAGGATAGGTCAACCTCATCCTCTCATTAAAAGTATAATAAGAAATATAAAGTAACTACACATATTTTTAAATTTCCCAATCCTAGTTACTTTAGGAAAAGTGAATTGATGCAATCCCATGAAGTTACACTTTGCACCTTGCTAAGATGTTAGTGGAGCGTGTGTGGTTTACCGGCACACTAATTGGTTCTAAGCGAAGGTGGCAAAGGGTGATTCATTGTTTATCATAGTTCGATGGAGCGTGTGTGGTTTACCGGCACATCGAATAGGTGATCGTTACAATGAAGGCACCATGTGAATTTGCATGGTAATTCACACCCACTTTGTGATCCTCGGCATCCCAGTCACAAACAAGAGGGGCATATCAAGATTTAAACATGCCATTGAATAGTTTCAATGAATCTCATCCGAACCTAGGAATTCTCAAAAACACTTAGGACTAATAGTTTAGGTTTTGTGATGGAGAATTAGTGAATCGTCATTCACTTACCTTCAATTTATTTGCATGTTAGATTACGGCATCCCTTTTCTAATATGTAAATGTTATTGTTGGATACTAGCCCTAATTTTTTCTTATTGGGTGATAATTAGGGATTCTTCTTCTAATCTATCTTTGTCCTTTTTCTAATTATAGATGTCGAACGCAAACAACGTTGCTGCTAGTTCTTTCATGTTGATGAGCCTTTGCCAAAAGGTCACTTTCGATGGAACGAACTTTAGCGAATGGATAAGATACATTCGCACCATTGCTCGCTATGAGGACAAGGAGCATGTCCTTGATGAGAAACTCGAGAAAATCAACACCGAAATCGCTACTCCAGCCAAAATCACCGCCTTTGAAACTCATGAGCGAGATGCAACGAAGGTACATTGCATCATGATTGCTACCATGAACTCTGAATTCCAAAAGTCCTACGAGGACATGTACCCGTACGAGATGCACCAAGACTTATTGGAGAGGTACCACCAAAACGCGAGACAAGAGCGTTATGAGATTTTCACCAACATGATTTCCGCGAAGATGGGTCATGGAGAATCTCTTACCGTGCACTTGCAAAAGATGCAAAGGTATGTCGACCGCCTTCGCAAGTTAAATGTTGACTTCGGGGAAGACTTGGCGATCGACATGGTGCTTCACTCTTTGCCTCCGATGTACAACCAGTTCAGGATGACCTACCACATGAACAAAGAAGAGGTCACCCTAAGCAAGCTCCAAGGTCTCTTGAGGGTTGCTGAGAGCAACTTCAAGGACAAGTCTGTTGCACCTACTCCTAATCCGTCCGCTGCTCCTGTCTTGGCTATTGGTCAAGGAAAGGGAAAGAAGAGGAAAGCTTCATCGAAGAACTATCGCAAGGTGAAAGCCCGAGATGGTGCCTCTTCTAGTGGGACCAAAGTTGATCCCGCTAAGCCCTGCTCTAACCCGAAGGAGGCAGAGTGCCACCACTGCCACAAGATAGGACATTGGAAGAGAAGCTGCCCGGATTACCTGTAAGCAATCAAAGAGGGAAAGATCAAGCCATCTTTCGCAGGTATATACACAATCAAATCTAACGATTCTAATCATGCTATTTCTTGGGTTCTTGATACCGGTTGTGGTTATCACATTTGTTCTAATGTGCAGGGACTAAGAAGAAGTAGGGATGTGGAGCAAGGAAGGATCAATCTAATCATGGGGAACAGAAGATCGTCGCCTGTGACCAAGATTGGAGTGTATTCTTTAGTGCTTAGGAATAGTTTGGTTTTAGATTTGAACAATTGTTGCTATTCGCCAGAAATGGCTAGAAACATCATTTCGTTTCATGGTTTATATAGACAAGGATTTAGATTTTCTTTTAATAATGAGAATGGTTCTATTTTGGCTTATCTAAATGGTGTCTTTTACTTTGAAGCTATACCATGTAATGGAATATATGAAACCGTTATGATTGTTGATAACTTAGGAAATGATGTTTTGAATATTGATTCTTCCACTAGTATGGATAAAGCATCCTTGTGGCATTGTCATCTTGGACATGTCAACAAGAAACGCATAGCCCAACTCCAAAAGGATGGAGTGTTGGAGTCATTCGACCTTAGGGAAGATGACACATGCGAGTCTTGTTTACTTGGAAAGATGACTAAGTCACCCTTCACGAGTACATGTGAGAGGGGCGAGGGTCTATTGGACCTAATACATACCGATGTATGTGGACCATTTAGATCAACCACGAAGGATGGGAACCGCTTCTATGTGACTTTTACCGATGACTATAGTAGATATGGGTATATCTACTTAATCAAGCAAAAGTCAGACACCTTTGAAAAGTTCAAAGAGTTCAAGAAAGAAGTGGAGAATCAATTGGGCAGGAAAATCAAGATGCTTCGATCCGATCGAGGAGGAGAGTACCTAAGTCTTGAATTCCACAATTATCTCAAGGAGTGTGGAATAGTTTCACAATTGACGCCTCCTAGGACACCGCAGTTAAATGGTGTGGCAGAAAGGCGTAATCGAACCTTATTGGATATGGTTCGCTCTATGATGAGTCGTGCTTCACTACCAATCTCTTTTTGGGGGTATGCCTTAGAGACTGCCGCCCATATCCTTAACCGAGTCCCTACTAAGAAGGTTGCCAAAACACCTCACGAGATGTGGACAGGGAAAGCTCCCTCGTTGGCACATATCAAGGTTTGGGGTTGCGAGGCTTTCGTAAGACGAGATACTCACGACAAGCTTGAACCTCGAAGTGAGCGATGTATTTTCATCGGCTACCCGCAGACATCCTTTGGATATCTCTTCTATAGACTGAAGGACAATGTTGTCTTCGTTGCGAGGAGAGGAGTTTTCCGAGAGCGAGAACTCATAAGCCAAGGAGACAGTGGGAGGCAAATTGAACTTGAAGAGATTCAAGAGTCGATAGATGAAGGAACCTCTACCGCTGGCACTCAACCCGAGGAGGAAACTCTGGTTGAACCGATTGACGAATCCTTACCTCTTAGACGTTCCGATAGAGTTAGAGTTCATCCCCAGTTTTATGGTTTTCATATTACTACCGAAGGGGACACGTATATTAGTGATGGTACACTAATAAATCTTGATGAACCTAATAGCTATAAGGAAGCCATGGCAGGCCCGGAGTCTGCAAAAATGGAAAGAGGCAATGGATAGTGAGATCCAATCCATGTATGATAACCAAGTTTGGAATTTGGTTGATTATGTGCCCGGACGTAAGACCGTTGGGTGCAAATGGATCTTCAAGAAGAAGACCGACGTGGATGGAAACGTGCACACATATAAAGCACGATTCGTCGCGAAGGGCTTTACTCAAACTCCCGGAATTGACTATGATGAGACCTTCTCACCAGTTGCGAAGATTAAATTTATTAGAGTGATGCTAGCAATTGCCGCATTTCATGATTATGAGATTTGGCAAATGGATGTCAAGACCGCTTTCCTTAACGGAAAGTTGGCTGAGGATGTTTACATGGCTCAGCCAGAGGGGTTTGTGGATCCGAAGCATCCGGATAGAGTGTGTAAGCTTGAGAAGTCCATTTATGGACTTAAGCAAGCATCTCGCAGATGGAATCTTTGCTTCGATGAGAAAGTCAAAGAGTTTGGATTTGTACGAAGCGAAGACGAATCTTGTGTATATGTCAAAGTCAGTGGGAGTATAGTAAGCTTCCTCGTTCTATATGTCGATGACATATTACTCATAGGAAACGACATCCCGACTCTGTAGGAGGTAAAGTCCTGGCTCGGGAAGTGCTTCGCTATGAAGGACCTCGGAGAGGCTTCTTACATTTTGGGAATAAGGATAGTGAGAGAAAGAAGTAAGAGACTAATTGGACTTAGTCAGAACACTTACTTAGAGAAAGTACTAAAACGTTTTAGTATGGAAAACTCAAAGAAGGGAGAACTACCGATACAAAGTAATGCCAAATTGAGTAAGACTCAAAGTCCGAGTACCGAACGCTTCCGCATGTTGGCTCAATCATGTACGCTATGACTTGTACTCGCCCTGATGTAGCCTTCGCTTTGAGCATGGTTAGCAGATATCAAGGGAATCCTGGCAAAGCACATTGGATTGCGGTGAAAAACATCCTTAAGTACCTTCGAAGGACGAAGGAATGGTTCTTAGTCCTCGGAGGGAGTGATGACTTGAAGGTGCGAGGGTATAGTGACGCCAGCTTTCAGACCGACAGGGACAACTACCGTTCGCAGTCGGGCTGGGTCTTTACCCTAAATGGAGGAGTAGTGACATGGAAGAGTTCCAAGCAAGAAACTGTAGCTGATTCAACGTGCGAATCAGAGTACATTGCAGCGAGCGAAGCGTCGAAGGAGGCAATATGGCTAAAGAACTTCATCGGTGATCTTGGAGTTGTACCTGCAATAAAGGAGCCAATGGAGATTTTCTGTGATAACGAAGGCGCGGTTGCCTTGACCAAGGAACCAAGGGATCATGGTAGATCAAGACATATCGACAGAAAGTATCACTTCATTAGACATCGTGTAGAAGAAGGACAACTCGTAGTGAAGAGGATATCATCAGAAGATAACCCATCAGATCCGCTTACGAAGGGACTGAGTAGGGTTAAGCACTTGCAGCATGCTAGGAGCATTGGGCTGAAGGATGATATTAGCATAGATTAGATAGTATTAGAAACGTGTAATAGATAAATGTAATTGACATTTGATGATTAAATAAAGGAGTTTTATTTATGAGTAATGTTACTATCTTATGTTAATTGTTTAGCTATTGTTTCACTTTGCATGTTTTGACTTCCAGAATAATTGAGTTTATTAGGAATAATCGAATTGTTCAAATGGTCCACAATCGTTCATATGTTGGGAGTAGATATGAATGAAGATTGTCATGAATTGTTGTGTAGAATGTCTAAATGGTATTAGACATAGCAAAGGATTGCTACAATGTTCATGAGTGCTTATGAACTAGTTTTGAGCATTGGAATAAACCCGTGCTTGCTGGAATCACCTTATGGAATACGATATAAAAGGTGATCGCAAAACGATAATATCATCTAGTCTTAAAACCTAGATATATGGTTTATTATTTGTTAGTTGATTGTACATTGATAATACGAAAACACATCAGTAACTTGGTGTTATAAAACGTATTGTTGTGTATAGTTGGTTAATGAATAAGTAAATGCATATAAGTCGAAGTTTATCTGTAACTTTTCTCTAAGAAGGAAAAAGCGATATCTCGGCCGCTCGATGATTTGATTTGACTTATGTGTCGGGCCCGATCAGAACTGAATTGATGTGTTCGATTAAGTTCTATGTCAAATAAATCAGAGATCGAGAAACCTAAATGCTTGACTAACCATTCCATAGGATTGTCAGCATGATATCTAACAGAGGACTGTGCGTTCCCTTATCTAAAGGACAAGATTGATTAGATCAGAGTTGACAGCGTCTTTGAGAGCTACGATTGCAAACCGAATTGTACTTGTAAATATAGTTACTAGACTTATCCAAGTGGGAGACTGTTGGAATAGTGTCTAAGGCTGCAACTATATTAGGGAAGTATTTGATCCGGTTGTGCATGGTCCTTTTGGGTTGCCTTCACCATAGCAACTTGATAGGATGATTTATTAAGAGAGAGTAAATATTATTAATATATCATGAGAATAATATAATGAATAATATATTTGTTATTTGATTAATATAAGTCATAGAATTAATTAGAATTAATTTGGTGACTTAAAGAGATTAATTAAATAAAGGGGTATAAACTGTCAATTGTTTGATAGTTAAACTTTAGACTGTAAATCCATTGGGATATGCTTTGGACGAATTCTAAGAGTGTTAGGATAGCCAAAATCGTCCAAAGGCTTATCTATGGAATGGATTTGGATAGCCTTAAGAGAGGATTATCTAATTAGGGTTTAGGTTGTAACCCTTAAGGAGTCTACAAGTATAAATAGACCCTATGGCTGATGGAATTCGACACTTGACCTAAAGTAAGGAACCTCTGGTCGAAATTCCTCCTCTCTCCTCTCTCCTAAATCATTCTTCTTGCTTTGGTGTTTGTAAGCCATTAGAGGAGTGACATTTGTGACTCTAGAAGCTCCAAGACTTCAAGATCAACAAGGAACTCAAAGGTATGATTCTAGATCTGTTTCAATGTTGTTATTTAACCTATTTAGTCATTAGAAGACTTGGATTCAAAGTATGTTTATTAGAAAGCCTAGATCCAAGCATTAGGGTTTTGCATGCGCACATAGGAAAGTTCTTATGGCTAAAACCCATCACCTATGGCAAAGGGAAATCGGCACTTCATCTAAAGTAAGAGAACCCTAGCCGATTTCCTCCCCTCTCCTCTCTCCCAAATCATCCTCCTTGCTAGTTGGTGTTTGTAAGCCGTTAGAGGAGTGACAATTGTGACTCTAGAAGCTCCAAGACAACAAGATCAACAAGGAATTCAAAGGTATGATTCTAGATCTGTTTCAATATTGTAATTACACCTAAATAGTCATTAGAAGTCTTGGATTCAAAGCATGTTTAATTAGAAAGCGTAGATCCAAGCATTAGGGTTTTGCATGCGCACATAGGAAAGTTCTTATGGCTAAAACCCATCAGATCATCCTAGAGAACCTGTAAACCCTATATTTCATGTGAGCTTCCATCATTTGAGAGAAATAGCTTTGGAGGAAGGAAATTTTGGAAAGGAACTTGAAGATCAAGAAGGTTGCTTCAAAGGAGAGGTGTATATCCGAGATCTACTTCAGTTTGTGTTCATCTTGGAGGTATTAAGCTGCCATTTTCCCTTCTTTGCATCTAGATCTATTTTTGTTATGAGATTTGGGGGTTTTATGGTTGTTTGAGACCCAATTCGAGTTTAGGGGCTTAGATATGTTGTTTCCACTTTAGCTCTAGTGTTGGGATGGTCCAGTATGTCATAAAGGATCAGAAGATGAGTAGTTGGTGAAGCCCTTTTGTCCTTAAACCAAACCTTAGTATGTTTTGAGCCTAGATCTCTTTAGTTATACGTAAAGTTTGCAACTTTACGTGGGGATTGAGCTTTGGAAGTATGGATCTATGGTTTGGAGTCCCTGCATGACTCAAAAGTCCTCTGCATGTTTGGAGATCTGAATGGACTCGGCGAGTCCTTTGAGTGGACTCGGCGAGTAGCATGAAGATTTGGAGAAACTCGACGAGTGGGATGAACAGCTCGTTGAGTCAGATGATGTTGGGCAGGAACTCGGCGAGTTGGATGAACAACTCGGCGAGTCTGTTGAAGGTTGTCTTGGACTCGGCGAGTCTGTTCTTGGACTCGGCGAGTCAGGTCGCGGAACCCCAAACCGTTCGTGTTGAGACTCGAATCAGTGAGTCGAATGGAGACTTGGTGAGTTGGACAGGTCAGGACTCGGAAATCGGTAGACTCGGCGAGTCATGGACTGACTCGGCGAGTCAAGTCGCAAAGAGAAGGACTCTGAACATATGAACTCGGCGAGTGGGGTTGACCTGGAAGGTTGACTTTGACCAGGACTTTGACTTTGACCAGAGTTGACTTGGTTGTCTTTCGGGGTCAGTTAGACTCAATGTTGCATTGATATTGATAGCTCGGGGAGCGAGTGGAACAGGAGTTCAGAGAGTTGTCGGGCAGCAGCTAGTGGGTTCATCAGCTAGTTCAGCCAGTGCAGGTGAGTTTCCCTTTGTATGAATGGGTCTACAACCACAATGCCGGCCCATGTAGTTATGAGTAGAAGACCTAGGGGTTAGCCTTAGGCACAGTATGCTAGTATGATATTCGGGACGGGGTCCAATGATAGACGGGTGCCCAAGGAATGGTTTATGTGATAGTTTATACTTGTTATCTGTGTGATACTTGTATGTGCCTGGTAGGGAGTTGAGTGTGGGCGAGGTCCCGTATCTCACCAATAGCAGAGTGTGGATGGTGTTCCATATTTCAGTAGCAGTAGATCAGGGGCGAGGCCCTAGTTAGGGAAGGAGTGAGGATGGGCTGGGCCCGCACCTCACTATCAGCAGGAGTATGGACGGGGTTCCATGACTCATCAGTAGCAGGACAGGGGCGGGGCCTAGAGATAGGCGAGGCCTTAGGACAAGATCCGTTAGTATGTATGTAACTTATGAATGTGATGTAATATGTTTATGTGCTATTATATGTTAGTAGGCGAGGCCCTGTGGCAGGCGAGGCCTAAGTGAAACAGATCTGTATCCGAGCGGGGCTCGAAGCCAGGCGGGGCCGTTGTAGAGGGCGAGGCCCCAGGTAGGGGTGGGCGAGGCCCAGGATAGCGGGCGTGGCCCAGTATGTGTAGTATGTGGTTATGCATGGTGTGTGGTAGGGTGGGGAACTCACTAAGCTTTGTGCTTATGGTTTTCAGTGTTGGTTTCAGGTACTTCCGGTAGCGGATGATGGAGCTCGGGTGATCGCATGGCACACACCATAAATTAGTCAGCCTGGGAATGTTTACTTTGATAATGATCATGTATTTTGGAAACTATTATTCTGTTTATGTTTTGAAAAGATGAATTTGCCTAAAGTGATGTTTTATTAAAAGAAATTTTTAGTCTTGAATTTTAGGATCTTACAGTCTCTGTTATATGGTGGTATGTTGATTACCCGGCTTGCGTGTTCATATGGTATACTTGACAAACACGAAGCCATGATGTTGACTGTGGAGCCACAAAAGCCCTTTTCTACACTTCTTTATAAAAGGGCGAATATTGTTGTTGATCATGGATTTGGCAATTTTGGTATTCCCGATGACACCGTGTGGGGCCATGTTCCGAGGCAGGTACGACTAAGGGGAAATGAAGTCGAAGGATAGGATCCACTAGTTGTCCCAACCAATGATGAAATGCCTATGGATCCTTATAACATTTCTATGAGGAGGTTTGATGACAATTTGGCACGGGGTATCAACTACACTAACATGGGAATGGACCATCTCATGCAGCAAATGCATGTGACTCGAACCACACATTTCCTTCCTTAATATCCATATATTCCAAGTTGGGAGGAATTATGGAGGGAGCAACAAGGAGGCGCAGGAGGAAGTGGTGGAGGAGCAGAAGAGGAGGAAGATTGAGAGCATTTATCCTTTTTAATTTGGTGGTTTTTAAACTTGTTACTTTATGTTTTTATTTGGTTTGGTTATCTACTTGAACAATTTTGTGTTGGTTTTGGTTGCTTGAAATGTGTTTCCTAATTTTATTATTTTTTTAGTAACAGGTTATATTCTAGAGTCCAAGTGAGGATATATTTGGCAAAAGAAGGTTCGTCATAGTGAAGGTTTAGAGAACGTCGAGAGAAGCGAGATTTGAGAACATTTTTCTGGGGTTTAATTAAGTCTTAGAGTGAAGGGTCACGTCCTAGAGCTTTATGTCAGAGATGGTGTCACATTTAGTTTACGTAACAATTCAATTCAACACCAAAATTGGCGTTTTTCCGACCACTACGACGTGATACTAAACAAAACGCCGTGTTGTCGCAGTGTAATAATCCAAATAATGTTTGCAACACGCCGTGGTGATATCCACCACAACGTGGTGCTTTTCGAGTCAGTTTCCGAGCCCAATCTTGTACTTCCAGTAGTCTATGTGTTCCAGGGTGGCGTTGCATTCATTATATTCATTCTCATGGTATGGATGAGCTGTTCCCACACCATAAAATTGTCTTTTCAAGCAATAATAAAGAAATATCCCGGCTGCCACGACATGGTTGACACTTTCCTATGTTGTGGGGGAGTTTTTCAAAGCATAAGGAGGTTGCCATTCTCTTTTCCGATTCCGACTCCACACGTTCAAGCAAGCTTGTAGTCCTTTCCATGAGTCGCTTTTCATTTTCCATCCCATGGGAGTTTGTTCCTTTTTCTCCCTCTTTTTAATTTTATGTTTTGTATACCATGCAATGAGGGCATTGCATGAAATAAGTGTAGGGTAGGGGTTGATTATATTAGTTGAATTAGTATCTTTATTTCAGGCATAATCTTAAATTTTTTTTCTTGGATTTCATTTAGAAAATTTGGGTGAAGTAATTAGGATCCATGCTAGTATTATATTTGATGATTTTATGAGGACCCAAATGTTTGGTTAAGCCTATATACGTTCTAGTGCATTTGAGGCCCCTTTTATTCTAGTGAAATCATGGGACAAAAACACAACCTCACTTAGTTTGAGGGATGCAATATGTTTAGCAGCCTAAACCTGAAATGTATCCAAGAAAGCTTAAGTAGTCATTGCACATGAGACTAATGCCTTAACCAATAAAGGTTAAAGTGGAGTGCCCTTGCTTAAACATGTAGGATATGAGTGAAAAAATAAGGTGAGATACATGTAAAAAGAGAGAGAAATAGAGAATTACAAGAAAAGTTGTAAAGAATTTTGGAGCATTCAAGTCAAATTATGAAGATCAAAGATCAAAATTCTGAAGAAATTCCAAAAGTTAAAGATACCCAAAAATCAAACAAGGAAGGTGGTGAATTCAAATAAATCAAAGATCAATTATCAAAGAAGTGAAGAATTCAAAAAAGCTCCATTGTGGTATCAAAAGTTGTAATTTTCTAGACTATGTATGCTTGGGTTGCTTGACCAAAAATACCTTGAGGTTAGAAAGTTTTCTAGGGATGGATTCGGAGGGTTGTATAAAATGAGCATTGTTCAAAAGAAGTGGGTGAATGTTTATGAGGATTGTGAGTATTTATTATTAGGGGGTCCTTAGGAAAATTTTAAACACAAATGCACGCGTTGCGGTCTTGGCATAATAGTTGGGTTTGATTAGGATTGTCTTATACGATATTGGTGTGCTAAAATTCAGTTTTGCTTGGGGGCAAGCAAAAGTCTAGTGTGGGGTATTTTGATATGAGCATATTTATACACATATTTATACGATGTACATTAATATTTTGATTACTTTTATGCCCTTATCTAAACAAAAGATACTTAATTTGATATGAATTGTGTTGTAGGGTCCAAAAGACATGCTTGGAGCAAAAAGGAAGATGGAAGATGGAAATTTGAACCAAAGCTCTAAAATGAAGAAAAATATGCCCAACACGTCGTGGTGATCTTACCATGACACTACTAGAAAAAAGGCCTTTTACGATGCTCATTGCGCGTCGTAAAACGCTCAGACGACGCGCAAATGCGTGTCAAGGAAGGCCCTGTCATAAAGAGAGACAACGCGCTTTTGCGCGTCGTCTATAGACGACGCGCATTTACGACGCGCATTTACGACGCGCGGTTACGACACACAATGCGTATCAAGGAAGGCCCTGTCATAAAGGAAGACGACACGCATTCGCGTGTCGTAACCTTACGACGCGCGTGTTAATGACACGCAATGCGTATCAAGAAAGCCCCTGTCAAGAAAGGCCATGTCATAAATGAAGATGACACACATTTTTGCGTATCGTAATTTTAAATTTAAAAAAAATATATATTTATGGATTTACTTATTTTCATATTAAATTTTCATTTTATGTCACATAATGGAAAATAAAATACCATATACAAATAATACAATGCATTGCACAAAAGTTAATGTTATACAAATAATCATTCGAATAGTAGACAAATGTAATACTACAAATAATCATTCCAATAGTAGACAAATGTAAGATTTCAACATTTTTTATATAATTAACTAAATTATTAGCCAAATTTCCTAAAATACCAACATACTTTTCTATGAAGAGCATTAACACTATTCGTTTCCATCAAAAACTTCAAAACCTGCATAATTAATTTAATGTTTAATCAGCTACAGGTCAATAAGGTAGGTTTAAGCAAAAGAGGTTCATAGTACTAAGATTTTACTTACCACTGTTGTTAATGACATTGAAAGAAGCAGCCCAACAAACACCCCCTCAAAAGGATTATTACTAAATGAAACCACAAACAAAGTTAAAAAGTCAAGTATTTGGTCGATGTTGATCTTTAACATTCCCTAAAATAGGAAGAACTTGGGAAAGCACACCTTTAAATCTTGGGTAAACATCAGAGCTTCAAATAAATGATCATAGCACCAAAAGATATTCAGTTTCAGGACTCAGTTTTGAACACATGAAAGAAGACTCATAAGGATGCCAAAGAGTTGGATAGAGGACTAATCAAATTTACCACATGTCATTTCTCTTCTCTTCTCTTATGTATTATGTAATTTATTGCAAGTCTATGGATTCGAAACTTACCACCCTAGCAGCGTCATTAATGACAAACCAACCACCATAGGGACAAAAATGCTTGCAACCTGAACCACACACACACACACACACACACATATATATATATATATATATATATATATATATATATATATATAATACGCATAATAAGTGAATTGTCTTTTACCAATTTATGCAATCATCTTTCCCTATTTAACCTATTTATGCAACTTATACACCCATATTTCATCAGGTTAAACAGGTTGCTGGTAAAACATCGTATGTTTTGGTCCTACAATAAATAATACACCGGTGCATATTTTCTAATAAAGAAACAAATTTGTTGCAGAATCGGGAAGAGGGTGAATGTTGTTTCATAAATATGCATATGCATTTAATCCTTTTAAATATAAACACTCGAACCATAATTCACATGTCTACTTTTACCAATTTATTTTATGCAACATATATGCAGCTGACATGAATGAATTATACAACATGTTAGGAGTAAAATAAGGGATGGTTGCATATTTAGTATGATAAATAAAGAGATTTGTGGCATAAGGGTGCATAAATAATAAAAAGCAAAAAGGAAGAGGAAAGCTGACTTACATAATCAGCAAATTTCTGAATTGGTGCTTTTGACATAATACATAAGAGTGGTCCCGAAGGGATAGCTGGCAGCAAAAAATCTCAGGCAAAAACAATTCCAGGAGAAAACAGTTAGTACCTCAAAAGCAAAGGTTTTATAGGGTTAGGCATGCACCAGCAAGACAAGGACTAAGATTATAAGTGATGTGAATGGGACATAGTAATTAAAGGAATTTTTAAAGGAATTTTTGTTACCATTGTTCCATGCATAGTGGTTGGGGTAGAGTGTTTTTCCATCACTATTAACACGGAAGGGTCCAAGTTCTTCCATGGCTCCATATCCAAACAACAATCATCCTAGCCCAGTAGAATACCTTCATTAATAGTGGTTCTTACTCTAAATTTTGGTGCATTTGGATGATGATCTTTAGAATCTCCATTCTTATTCATGAATATTTTATGTGATTCAGATTCCAGTGAAGGGAAGAGAGGAGTAGCCGGGGCTGTTAAAAGCCTGAAAAAGATAACATCCAAACTTTACTAAATGTGTAAATGTGATCAGTAACATGTGCCTACAACTCTACAAGGATATAAAACCATAATTTCTACATACTGGTTGCAGAAGGCATACTGATTTTGGTAGAATCTCCTGTTCTTGATCCTGTGACATCAAATTTTTTATATAGTTATTGAAATATATGATGATAAATTCGTATACACATGGCCAGGTAAGCTACACAAATCAAAGAAATTCATTAGGGATTTCCTATACTTTTACTCCTAAATTTTAGATAATATATTACAAGATTTATTACTTAAAAGGATAAGAAAAGGTCATAAAGTGAAAGCGATAATAGGTCCAGAATCAACAGCCCAAGCAAGATTCTTGGAGGTTTTGGGAGACAAAGCCAATGTGCCCATTCTTTCATTTTCAACAACTCCCTTTTCGAATCAGAATCCTTACTTTCTTCGAATTGCAGAAGATGAAACCACTCAGTTCAAAGGCATTGCTGCCATGGTTGAAGCATTTGAGGCCAAACGATTACATAAATGAAATTAAAAGAATAATAATATTAATAAGAGAAAAAGGGAATTAATTAAAAATGAAAAAACAAAATAATGTGTAGTTTTTTTTACCTCGTCAACACAGAGACGTGAGGGCTCTTAATCTGATACATAGCAGAAATCACAGGGACCATTTTGTAATTTATTCTTAATCGATTTTATTGATCAAAGCAATGGATCTTGTTGCTATATTAAAAAAAATTATATTTTAATAATTCATGAAGCCTTGACTGGATTGCAATTTGGGGAAACAAAGATTAGTTGTCCCAGATTACTTACCTTTCCTTGAACACTACTTGGAACAACTTATCACCATGACAAGCTAAATCAACTAGAAACATTCCCTATTTACATTTTACAACAATACCTATCAATAAATGAAACAATTATACTACATTTCTTAAAAAAAAGCATAAAATTAGAATAAAATAATGAAATAGATGAAGAGAAGTTAAAAAATCATGCATATTATACAACAGATCCATATCTAATGCCTGAAGCATTCTAGTTTAATCAACTAGGATAAATGTCTAGCAATGTGATTACATTGCAATAATTTCATGAAGATTATTTATATAGCTTTGTTGTTTTGTATAAGGAAATACAATTACCTTCCCAACTAGTATCTCAATAGCATGCTGAACCCCATATACATCAACAGTATCAAAGAATGTAACTCCTCTATTAAAAGCTTCCTTTATGCCTTCTTCCTTAGGGAGAGGATTGTTATAGATACCTGTAAGCCCCATGCAGCCATACCCTAGTATTGAGACTTGTAGAAAAGGAAAATGAGGTTGAATGTATAACAGATCCATATCTAATTTGCAATTTATAAAAATCTTTTCTATCCCTAATCATACAACTTTTTGTCCCAGAATTCAATTACCGAATGCATCAAACCCCCAAATTGGAAGTAGAATATAAACCTAGATAGAATTAAAGAGATGATTTAGGGAGAAAGGTTTTAACAGAAAAGGTAATCGTATCACATACTAGATTTCTATTATGTTGCCCCATGCAGCCACATGGATAATGTTTTTTGCATGTATCAGACACATAGAAATTCAGAAGCCACATGGATAATGTTTCTTGCCCTTTAGAATTCATGCACATTCTAGTTTTCTATTATGTTGCTCCTTCATTCCAAACAGAATTACAATTTTTCTATAGGAAAAAGAATCTTTTGAACTACAGATTTATCAATCTGTCTTGATAATTTTATGGTAACAGATAAGTAACCCTAAATTTCCAATTTGTTTGTGTTTTGAACCAATTTGTCAAAATTAAGTACTATTCAGAGAATACAAGTCAACATGAGGGGGAGAATCACCAAATCAAGGGCAAAATCGACATAAACAAGCAAAAATTCGAACAGTAGAAAAGAGAATTTAACAATATATATGAAAATTTAGTGAATAATGCCAATTTGAGAGACAAGTGGTTTGAAGTTTTGTAAAATCTCATGTTTGAAAGCCCTATGTCGGCTCTTTGGACTGTGGTCTCGATTACTGTAGGTAGAATCACATATTTGTGGGTGCGATCGAGCCCACTAAGTTTTAGATGATATTATCATACCTTCAACACAAGGAAGACGATGTTATTGAGAGGGAGTCTTGTTGTACGAGACAGATCACAAAGAAGATCTGATGGTCATTAAACCAGACCTAGGGCTTGTAAATTTGAGCATATGTGGCGGTCTCTGTCGAGGTAAGGTTATCCTAAGCTCTCCGGCTAAAAGAGATGAGTCGAGATCGTTGGTAGATGAGGTGAGCCAAGGTAGTGAGTGTTGCAGAGAGCCTTCCCATCTTGAAAAGAACCCTAGAATGATCCCTTCGATTTCAGGGGCAATCTTGCGAGGATTTCAAGAAGGAGAGACTCAGTGAGGTTTTGAATATCGTATGAGAACGTATGAGCAAGGAGAAGATGAAGGCCCTAGGGATTTTTCTTGAGGCAGGGGGATTAATTTTTGGAATCCAATAGGCGGGAGTAATTTTAGTCGATTTCATTTCCCGCCTAAAACGCGTGTTTCACTTAAAAATTATAAAGCGACACATTTACACGATGCACATTTTATGAAAGGCGCCCTCCGCATTTCTTTTTTTTTTTCTTTTCTGACACTAATTTTAGGGCGCGCACAAATGCGTGTCCTTTATCCTTCAAATTTTGCAAAACTGACATTATTTTTCAGGGCACGCACAAATGCGCATCCTCTATCAGTGAGTGTTTTGCGCGTCATTAAAGGCTGTTTTTCTAGTAGTGCGACGTGGTTACTTGAAGAATCCCGATCAACCTCGAAGACTTGAAGACCACGCGATAAGCACGATGACCACAACATGGTGGACACACCACGACGTGGGGCCCTGATTTCGGGAAAAGTATAAATAGATCACGCAAACCTCCGAATTGGGATTTTTGGCTCTGGAGAAATTGACACTTTTGGAGGCAAAACACTGGAACTGAGCATTGGAAGCAAGGATTTCATTCACAACCATTGGAAGGAAGAGCATTAAGGCAATTGAACTTACACTTCGATTTTTCTTAGAATTAGCCATGTCTTACACTTTGAATTTCGTTTTTGTGACTTTGTTTGCTGAAATCATGAGCTAAATACTCATGACTTTCGTTTAGTCTAGGATGAGTTGAATATTGAGGGTTGATTTTATGGTTTGGATTAAGATATTTTGTTATTTGTTGATTTAGGTTATTAAAGAACCTCAAGTACTTTTGATAACTACTTTTCTCTAGTTATTGTTGAATTTGATTAAGTTAGTATGAACATCTCTCTTAGTTAGATTGGAATCTTATGATCTTGTGATATTCAAAATTGTAGGACTAGAGTTTTGAATAAAACCTAGGGTTAAGTAGAAAAGTGGGTAAAAGAGTAGAGCTAATATATGACGACAAATCATATATAAAATTGAATCAATAAACTAAATTGGCCAGTTAATTATAACTCTAATCAATTTGAACTAAACGCTAGCAAGCTGGTAAGTTTGTCCGCCTGATCACCGCATAAATAAGCTAGTTTGCTAAAGGATTTAATTAGTGAATACTAATTTGGTCATCATAGGAATCGGCAACAAAAGAAACTAAATCCATTGCACCTCCATAAATCAACCATAATAAGAAAAATCTGAAGATGAACGAAAGTCTCTTTCTCACCTTGGTTAATTCATGCTTGTTTGGTTGCTTAGTTTAGTGTTAGTTTAATTAAGTGAATTTTAAGTTAATTCGGTAATTTAAGTATCTAGTCTTGCAAAACTAGGAAAACAAGACCTTTTATTATTGATTATTAATTAGTTAAATAGTAAAATAAAGTAGTTTAAACACCGTTCCTTGTGTTAAACACTCGTTCTTGCATTGCTATACTATTGCACGATTAGGTACACTGCCTAGTGTGTTTAACAGTCTAGTGAAGGGAATAACTTTATATATTAAATTTGGATAAAAACATACGCACATTAAACTCACATTATATATCTGTTGTGGTATTGTTTGATTTGGGGGCTTCCCGATCATTTGTGTCTCTCGCGCTCAGCAAGCGATTCATAGGGGCTCCGGTGGAGCTGGATTGCCCAATTGATGTGGAGATAGCAGACGATAGGACCATTAGGGTCGCGGGAGTTCATCGGGGGTGTACATTCCAGTTGTTTGATGAGCAGTTTTTAGTGGATTTAGTCCCTATTCCCTTACGAGGGAATAATGTTATAGTTGGTATGGACTAGTTGCGCCGTAATGGGGCAGTGATCGACTGCGAGCAACAGCTAGTGAGGGTTTGGACTCATAGTGGGGGAGGGTTAGTGATTCAGGGCGAGAGGCTACAGGGTGGACCGACTCTATGTTTAGCAGCGAGAGCGAGGCGCTACCTTCAGCAGGGTTGCACAGGTTATGTCGCCTATGTCATGGATACCCGTGATAAGGGTAAGGCGACAGTTGATGATGTACTGATCGTGCAAGAGTACCTGGACGTATTCCTAGAGGTTTTGTCTAGGATACTTCCAGAGAGATAGGTTGAGTTCAGGATTGACCTAGTCCCTAGTGCGGCTCCGATAGCCAAGGCACCATATCGGTTGGGTCTTCCCGAGATGCATGAGTTATCTATACAACTGCAAGAGCTGTTAGACAAGTGATTTATCAGGCCGAGTAGTTCGCCATAGGGAGCCTCAATCCTATTTCTGAGGAAGAATGAAGGGTCGCATCGGATGTGCCTAGACTACCGTGAACTGAATAAGCTAACGATGAAGAACCATTATCCCCTCCCGAGGATCGATGATTTGTTTGACCAGTTACAGGGTGCATCTTGGTTCTCCAAGATTGATCTGCGATCGGCTTCTCACCAGATGCAAGTCAGAGATGATGATGTGTAGAAGACAACTTTTAGGACTCGCTATGGTTACTATGAGTTTGTGGTGATGCCGTTTATGCTCACCAATGCTCTGTCCACATTCATGGACCTCATGAACCACGTGTGCAAACTGATGATAGACCGGTCTGTGATAGTCTTCATTGATGACATCTTGGCTTACTCCAAGACTCAGGAGCAACCTGAGGAGCACCTGAAGGAGGTGTTGGAGACACTGAGGAGGGAGAGAATTTTCACAAAGTTCTTCATGTGTGAGTTCTAGTTGCACGAGGTGCAGTTTTGGGGGCACCTTATCAACCAGAAGGTCATTCTTGGTCTAGCAGGTTATTATAGGAGATTCATCCAGAATTTCTCCAAGATCGTCGTTCCTTTGACCCGACTGACCAAGAAGTCGATGACCATCTGTTGGGGGCCTGAGCAGCAGGCAGCCTTCGAGACTCTCAGACAACGGTTATGCGAGGTACCAATTCTGACTTCGCCAGAGGGCGTCGATGACTTCATGGTTTACTATGATGCTTCGATCATGGGTATGGGTGCGGTATTGATGTAGCGGGGTCATGTGATAGCTTACGCTTCGAGGCAATTGAAGCCTTACGAGACGAACTACCCGATGCACGATTTGGAGCTAGGGGTTGTAGTTTTCACTCTCAAGATTTGGTGGCATTACCTCTACAGGGTCTGTTGTACCATTTAAACGAACCACAAGAGTTTGAGGTACCTCATGGATCAGCCGAATCTGAACATGAGGCAACGTCGGTGGTTAGATGTGGTGAAGAACTACGACTGTGGGAACCTTTATCACCCAGGAAAGGCCAATGTGGTGGCCGATGCTCTTAGCTGCAAGACGGTGGAGGATCCGATTAGAAACATATGTCTGAGGATGATAGTGATTACTCCGCTGCTGGAGCAGATCCGATAGGCGTAGATCGATGGTATGAAGGAGGAGCGCCGGAAGTGTGAGCGGATCATAGGCCAAGTGGTCTCATTAGATTATGGCAGTCGTGGGTTTATTAACCATGCATGGGAGGGTCTGGGTTCCATACTAGGGCGAAGTACGACAGATTCTGATGGATGAGGACCACAAGTCGAGGTTCTCCATCCATCCCGGGGAGAATAAGAAGTTTCTGGATCATCGCCCTGATTACTGGTGGACCTGCATGAAGCAGGACATAGCATGGTATGTAGAGTCGTGCTTGACCTGTAGGAAGGTCAAGGCCAAGCACCAAAGACCACACGACAATATGCAGCCACTAGAAATTCGTGTGTAGAAATGGGAAGATATCACTATGGACTTCATCACGAAGCTTCCCAGGACCGCACGTGGAGTATTTTTGATATGGGTCATCGTGGATCGATTGGACAAGAGTGCTCATTTTCTCCCGATCCAGGAGATTATATCAGCTAAGAAGCTGGCCGAGATCTATGTACGTGAGGTAGTGGCACGACATGGAGTGCCTGTCTCTATGGTGTCAGACCGGTATGTTCGTTTTACTTCCCGATTTTGGAAGTGGTTTCACGACGAGATGGGTACCCATCTCCACTTCAGCACCGCTTTCCATCCTTATACGGATGGACAGAGCGATAGGACAGTTTAGACTCTCGAGGACATGTTGCATGCATGTGTTTTGGATTTCGGAGGCAGTTAGGATACGTATCTTCCGTTGGTGGAATTTTTGTATAACAACAGCTACGATGCCAGCATAGACCGACCTTCCTTCGAGATGCTCTACGGGAGGAAATGCATGACCCCAATCTGTCAGGGCATGGTCGGTCAGAGAGTCATGGGAGTACTGAGGGAGTACTCAAGACTACCGAAAGGATCCAGCAAGTCCAAAGCAAGGTCCAGAATGCTCAGAGTCGGCAGAAAAGCTTTGCCAACAACCGCTGTTCAGACTTGGAGTTTTAGGTGGGCGACATGGTTCTCCTGAAGGTGTCACCTTGGAAAGGTGTCATCTGGTTCAAGAAGCGGGGCAAACTGGACCCCAGGTACATCAGACCCTTCAGGGTTATAGCCCAGGTGGGTAAGGTGGCGTATCGATTGGACCTTCCAGCAGAGCTCAGCTAGATCCATAGCAATTTTCAAGTTTCCCAGCTGCGGAAGTTCTTAGTGGATGACTCAACGAAATTGCCTTTAGAGGATATCCAGGTTGACGACAGCCTGAACAACATTGAGAGGCCTGTGGTGATTCTGGATTGCAAGATGAAAAGCTTGAGGAGCAAGTTTGTTCATTTAGTGAAGGTGCAGTGGCAACACCTTAGAGCTCGGAGTGGATTTGGGAGCCAGAGGAGGATATGAGGGAGCACTAACTAGAGTTATTCGAGGCAGCAGACTTTGAGGACGAAGTCTAAGACAAATGGGGGGGGGGGGGGGGGAATTGTAACACCGGGCTCCTGGTATGTTTTTAAATTATAATTTTATTCATTCTTAGGCAGGAACTCAACGAGTTAGAGGCCCCAAACTCGTCGAGTAGGAAATGGATTTGGACGCGGGTTTTGAAGTCTACTCGGCGAATTGGAAGCCTTAACTCGTTGAGTAGGACTGCCAGAGTGAAACCTTAATTTCAGGATTTTGCACCCTATTTAAACACATTAATCCCTAAAGGTTGGCCTCATTCACTGCCTCCAAGTCACAAAACCCTAGCCACGAAACCCTAGAGCCTTGAGCTTGTGAGACCTTTTTGAGAGGAAATTTGTGCTTTTGAAGCTTGTGGAAGAAGATGAAGCTAGAGGACTCAAAAAGAAGAGAGTAAATCCAGAAACTTCACTCCACTTGCAGCATTTTTGGGTAAGCAAGTCTCAAACTTGGTCAATGATTTCTTAGATCTCTTCCTTTCACTTTTATGGGGTTTTTGGTCCAAGAATGTAATCATATATGATTGTACATGTTTATACATATATGTCTAATAATAAATGATTATACACATATGTCTATTCACAGATTAAGTAATCATATATGATTATGGTGGTTGGTACCAGAGGAGGTGGTGCTGACAGAGGTAGCAGTAGTATAGGTGATGGAGGTGGTAGTGGTGGAGTCGGTTGATGATAGAGGTGGTGGTGGTGACAGTTGTAGTGGTGGAGAAAGTGGTAGGGGAAAAGGAATGATAGGCGTTGAATAATCATTTATGATTATAACTCTTCCGACGTGTTGGTACGTTGGAACGCTAGAGCGACAAATGAGAAATATGTGGTTGAGGTTGAATCTCAAGATCTCTATTTTTCCAGAATCTCAACGGAATTTCTCTCTCTCTCTCTCTCTCTATATATATATATATATATATATATATATATATATATATATATATATATATATATATACCTTCAAAATTCCTGTACTGTTTTTTCTTTTTATCACAAAGTTGTCTTCTTCCTACTTTAGGATGGTAAATGGAAGCAGGGTCGAGGCCCGACCCTGACACATCGGTGACATTGTTCGAAAATAAAAGTGACCAATAAAACTTTTCTTGTAAAATATTATTACGTAATTTGGTATAACTAAATTCAAAAGTCAATTTTCTAACAAACATGTCATAAATTCATTAACATAACATCATGTATTCATTCTTTACATGTTTAGGATGATACATATTCACTAAAATATATTCTTTGTCATCACCATTACCATTTAAGGTGGTTATGTATTCATCTACACAAGACATATCTTTTGAAACTTGGGGTTTAACTTCTTCTTTTTTAGGTTCTTCTACAACATTATGAACTTACTTCTCTAGGTTTTTTCATAGCTTTATGAAGTTCATCTATGTTTTCTGGCACACGTAATTCAGCTTCTTCTTCTCTATGTTTTTCATCCACAACTGATTCTTCATTACGATAATATTTTAACATTTGTTTGATGATAAATTGATTGATGTCTCATCTTTGACTATGAATAAATTGTAAATCTTTTATGTTGAGAACAACCCATTTCAATTTTCTAGTTAGAAGCATCTTTTTTTTAACAAAAAGAAAACCAATGTTAATAACTCAACAAAATATATTTGTGATATTTATCGAAAGTTAATGTTTAAAAAAGTTAGAACATTAAACAAAATTTATGTTTTCTAACATTTCTAAGTATTAGACTATATTATATTAATATTACAAGCCAAAAAAGGGAAAACCCATTGTCTGTCTCCCCTTCCCCACCCTAAAATCTGTCAATGCTTTAATGCTCTCTTCGACCCCTCTATACTAAACATTGAAATTAAAGTTATAAAGTACAGTAATAGAATTATAAACACAATTTACAACATACTATACTATATAAAAGGAAAAACCAAGAACATTGTTTTTTTAGTTTCATTACTTTATTATTTATTAACTTCATTATGAATTCATAAACAAATCATTCAAATAAAAATGATCATTTAGCATGGGAGAGAAAAAAAGTTAAGCACAGGTGAGATTTAGGAAATTTGAAGAGATAATAGATACTAACATACAGTCAGGGAATCGGTTAGAAGATTTAGAGGAGGATATGGTGACTACCAACAAACCAATGATATATCAAGATTCAAGAGATAAAACGATAGTTTTTGGTGAGAGAGAAGAGTAAGACCAATGATGTACTGTATTGGTACCCTATTAGGTTTGTTAATGTTTGATCTTTTGGTGAGTTTTATAAAAACTATAACATTTTCTTGAACTTATATTAGAAACATATGTGTATTTTTTTTTATATACATACTTTCCTTAAATTGTTGATAAATTATAGAATTTATGATAAAATTTTAAATTTTTGATTTTCGTTGATTTTTTTACAATTAAAATTACTTTAAGATTGCAATAAAATGTTACATTGTATATAAAGCTAATTGCTATTTTTTTTAATAAAAACACATAAAAATGCATTTTAAAAGAATAACAACACCATTACTATATGTTTTCCCAAAATCCATAAGCCCTTAAAATCTGAGACCTAGTGCGACCGCACTACTTGTACACCCAAAGCCGCCACTGGCAGGGTCATATGATTCAAATTTCAAATACTACCTCTTTATTTAAATTAAATAATCTTTTTTATTTTTTTTATTTTATTGTAAAATCCAAAGATCTACTAATTAAACCACTTTCAATTAATTAGTGTTGTGCCAAATTCTCTAAAGTCAAAGCCACCTCAACCTTCTCCCAAGCGTAGCAACTTCTCATCATTGTGTTTCTGCACACCTCCAACATTCACATGTATGCTAGCCTATATTCATTTTGAGCATGTGTTGTCTTTAATGGGTTTATGTATGCCTAAAGCAAAGAGATAAAAATACTTGTTAGAAATCGGTGGGAGAAAAAAATAATGATAATCAATGTTCCTGGATATCACTTTTCTTAATCGATAGTTCATCCATAGCTATGTCTTGGTTTCCAAATTAATTCAATGCAGAATAATCCACAAGACGGCACTTCTAGTTCTTGGGCACGAAACAACTTACTAAACTCATATATCGAATGTTCAGATTCTTAGGAGAGCCAAAAACTTGGTGTATCATTACTATATATATACTCATAGTACCCATTAAATGGATAAAGATGACAAAATGATTGTTTTTCGGAAGTTATAAATAGTTAAGGGGCAGTTAAGATCGTACCCAAAACATCAAAAGTCTTTTCAGACTTGGATAGATTTTGACTTGGTCAAAATCAGATCCTGATACTCGTCTGCTACGTCTGAACATCCATGTTCAGACCTCCTTGATCCCACCATTTGTCGTGATTGGGGATCAACACCCCTCACCACCTAGCTTGTATCAGTCACATCATAGTTTAAATCCCTTTAGGACTCGTATAAATTCTGACTCGATGGCATTATATACACTCATCAACAACTTTAAATGGCAACAATGGTGCAAAAGCAACATTACATGCTTTCAAACTAGTTACTGCTCTCCTATATAGTACATGCAAGTAAACTACAAGTACATAGGCGAGAGTTATGCTACTTATGACACCATCAGGAGTGAATATGCAATATATGTTTAAATATGGGAAACCTGCCGAAATGAGAAAAAGAACATTAATTTCACCTAAATAGTAATTAATGTAGAAAGAAAGTTCTAATATTGTTTGAACAAGATTGATTATACCCTAAAACTCGGTCTGGATTCCAAGGATAGACATACTAGCTAGTACTAATTAATGCATGCCACTTGTTTAATCATCATCTAAGCTGGCTAGTAATATGGCTACTTGACTTAATTAAGCCTCTTCAGTTATACAATGTTGACGAATCCCCACCACCAAAACTCCCATTCCAATATCCACTTGAATTTCCTTGTCCCATACTTTGTCCACTCTCCCTTGATGAATGGTGTTGGTTCAAGACTCCAAAGGGTAACATGATTCTTTCACTTTCAGTACCTTCCACTTGAAAGCTTCCATCCCCTTGAAAAGGAAAACCCAGCGTTGGCTTCGCGTCTTGGAGACCGAATCTTGTTCCATTCAACATTAAATCCCAGCTTGTTGTACCTCTTGTACTAAAAGAATTTAACCCATCAGCATCAGAAGAAGATAAAAAGTTGGCATTTCCATTTTCAATCTTAGGTAGCTTTAGGAACTGAGAGAAGCCAAGATGATACTGTTGTTGTTGTTGTGTAGGTTCATGGGTGGTGAAATTTTGAGAAGAAAAGTGTGAGAGGTCGATTGGTTGAGGCATGGATCTCTTGTTTTTTCTTGAGCCACCACCAACAGGAACGCTTCTGAGGGACCCACCTTTAGTCCAGTACCTTTTACAAGACTTGCAGAAGTATCGTGGTTGTGTTAAGCTATAATTGTTATAGTAACAGAACTTGGTGTTGGTGGAATTGCATCTTGGACAGTTGAGAGCTTGTTCATGTTGTGGCTTTACCTTCTTATCTTCCACTTGATTATTATTATTATTATAACTTCCATTACTTGTACCATCCTGAAATCAAACACACACATCGGTTTTTTCTTCCGTATTAAGTCATGTATGTTGTATATAGTTAATGATGTCCCTACGAATTGAATATAGTTTTTCATACATATATAATTAGGTCTGTTTTTTATTTTTATTTTTGCTAGATTGCATAAAATATTTATATAAGACCAAATGACAATTTTACCCAGACATTTCGAAAAACAGGTTTCATAATGTTCATCTTAAATTTATACAATATTCATGAGTTTTAATCGTGAGAGCATTTTGGGAGGGATAAAGAAGAAAGAAAAATAGGTGTTTAGTGTCTTAATTATTAGTTTTTTTTTTGTCTTAATCCATTAATTAGTCATTCTCTATATATATATTAAGGGAAACAAAAAGGAACCAATCATGTATAGTTGTCCAGATTAAGTTCTTAACGAGCTAAGTCAAAAAGAAACATCTTTAGTTAAAGATTAATAGATAGAAAGGGAACATGGATAGTGAAATTGGAACAAGAAACAAGGAGTTACTTTCTGTCTTGCAGGATCCCAAAAAGGCAAAAGAAAAAAAAAAAAAAAAAAAAAAGTTACAGCACATCATGTTTTCATATGAAAGTTAGATGGATAAAAAAAGATGGAGCAAGCGAGGTTCATAATTTGCATGATGTTGAGTATTTGTACATATATAATAAAGCTTACCTTTGGCCATTGAGCAGCATCCATGGGTTAATTCCAAAAGAGAAAGTTTGAATGGTGTTCTCGATCGAATCTTATAAAATAGAGACAAGCTAGCTAGGAAGAGAAAACAAATGAAGGTATATAGCTGTGAAAGAATGTTTTTGGAATTCCTTGTGGTTTGGCTTTATTTGGTGAGTTAGATTTGTATAATGAGGCAGATCGAGGATTTTCTTTTTGACTTTACTGTTGTGAAATGAAACCAATTTAGTGGGTGGGTAATGTTAGTTTATTTGTTTAGTGGAAGTGGAAGTGGAAGTGGAATTTAGAGTTATGAACGGTCCATTTCCTGTTTCTTTCTTTGACCTCTCCTCTCTTCCATTCATATATATTCATATGTAATTATATTCTAATATGTATAATGTATTGGAGGAGAATAGTAGACCCAAGCTAGCTGTTCTCATGATGATGCCTTCTTTTTTCCATCCCGATATTCCATATTCAAGTTAATTAACTCCCGATTAAATCAGCATAACAATCAATCCATCAATAAATTAAAGTTTTTAACTCTTACACTTTGCATGCCTTCTAAATCAAACTTTTTGAACGTTTCTTCTTTTCTCTTCTCCATCGTGTGTTATGTAAAGGGATAGCTATAGGCTATACCTAGTGGATTTAGGTAGGGGTGTTCGTTTGGATGGATCGGTTCGATCCGATCCATTTAAGTAATCCAAATTGATTTCGGTTTTCAAAAGTTGGATCCGAATAATCTAAACTAAATTCAAATTCGATCCGATCCGATTCAATTATAATTCGGTTTGATCGGTTTTATAATTCGGTTTTCAAAAAGTAAAACATTTTAAAATGATATATAATTATAGTATTATCCAATTTTTATAGAAGAAACAAAAAAATATTTAATTGTGATTTAAAATTTATAAACTACAAAAAAATGTATATTATAATTTAATATTTAATAGATAAAGAACTTTTAAGAGAACACATTAATGTTTTTTGTTAGATGAAACTTTTTAAACTTATTTGAAAAAATAAATTATAAAATTAATAAATAGTTATAGTTATATTAAAAATAAATAGATAATAAATTGTTCTTCGGTTTTTTCGGATTATTCGGCTCATATTTTATAAACCAAAATCAATCCGAAATTCAAAATAGTAATTCAGTTTTGTTGAAAACCAATCCAAATAGTTCAATCCAATTTGTCCAATTAGACAATTCGGTTTTATCCAAATAATGAACGGTCCTAGATTTTGGTCCAACCCTAGTTTTGTTTCAATTATATGTTTTAAATTAAATTTATGCTTATATATATCAACAAGTTTTTTTAAGTAAATTAACAATGATGTTGCTATTAAGACACCACTTAGACACCTATAAACACTTTTATTAAAAGTAAATTTATAATAAACTGTTTATAATTTATTTTTTCGAAAAACAATTCAAATTTAACCAATAAAACAATTTTAAAAATCAAATAAGGTGTCTAAATGGAAAAATAAGATGTCTTTTTAACCAATTAGTCCTATTAAAAATTAGTTGTTTTTAGAGAAATATACAGAAAAGCAACGTCCCTATTTTATGTTCCTACCGTGGTGATTTTGTTCAAAATTTTACAACGTCACATGATTTGGAAACTTCAATAAAACTTCTTTCAAATAAAGTAGGTTGAACTTCTATTACTCACGTTTTTCGTCAAAAATATTGATTTATAATTGTGAAAGTGATAGTTTTGCAACAAAATTATTAAATTGTGGTTTACTTTTTTCTCACAAATTTGAAACTTAATTTATTTTTATAACCGTAAGTTTTAGTGGTTGTTTTTTTAAGGAATTTGTGTTTGTAATTATAGAAATTACCACTGCTATAAATATCTCGGCTAGGTCCCGATTAATCCCTAAGCGCTATTCGACCAACTAGACGGCGCCTAACGATTAGTCCATGTTGGAAATATGGTTTAGTGGCACCTGGAAATCTGAGAAATGTGATAATCACTTTCTAATCGAAGTATTTGGGTGGTACTCCCAAATCCTCAATTGGATAAAACTCATATTATATCAGAGAGAAAGAAAGAGAATGAGAGGATATGATTTCGTGAGTACCAGAAATGAGACAAAAACCTGAATTTAAATCATGTCTGAAAAGTGTCATATGACAGTCTAAAACTGTCACAAAACCATCAAAACGATCATAAACGGATCAACTGAATAAAAGTCAAAATTGGGTCAATTATTTAAAAAATCAGATTTCTAAAAAAAATGGGTCAATTCGATCTCAGCCTGGGGCTCTGCCCCTTGAACCCCGCCAGGGGCTGCCGCCCCTTGGACCTTGCTCCCAGGGGCACTGCCCCCGGACCCCCGTTCGTTTCGCCCCTAAATGACAATGTATTTTGATACTTGATCAAACTTAAACAAGTGTGTACTCCACACATTTCTTACTTATTTAATATTTATCAAGATCACTTTTGGTCAACAAATTAATCCCATTACACTTAAATAACATTGATGATAACAAATCACCAACAGTCCCTGCATACATATCGAGTGAAACAATATAAAACGATGAAATTTTAACATTTTGAAAAAGTTTTATCTCAATATGAACTATTTTAGATATGATTAGTGTTGTATTAATCATATTAATCTATTTTGTTATAATATTAGTTGTATCTACGAACTTTGATATTATATTAGTCATATTTAATTTTTTAAAATTCAACAAATTAATAATTAATGGTCTCCGATTAATCTCTTGATTAATCTTTGTCTAACCAATTAATCTCTTAACCTTAATCCACCGACTAGTTAACATCAAACGTTTTTTACAACTTTAGAAATTACTAATATATTAAATTAACCATAGGATAAGAAAGAAGTTATCAAAACTTTAAACTTTTATCGTCACAGATTTTAAAAAAATTGTTGTCATGATAGTTAGTTATGCTATTTTGTAAATAATCTGTTCTGCACGTTCAAAATTTTATTATCAAATTAGTTAGTATTGTTCTATACTACTTTATTATGATTGAATAAATGTGGCTACTTTCCATATGATATATTTTTTTTGAAATATAATGTATTTTTAAAATGATAATTTTTTTAACGCAACTATTTTTTTTGCCACAACTGTAAAAATGATTCTTTATTATCACTTAAATATTTGATTATAGTTACTAACAGCATATATTTTTTAAGTAAATTTTAGTTTACGTTTTTCAATAGTTTTTTATTTTCTAAACGACAATTTATAATTTCTTACTCATACCAGCTTCCATGTCCTGTATGTGACTATTATAAAAAGAGAAATTAAATATATTTTATTTTTTCTTTCTATCTATCTTTATATTAATAATATTTTATAATATTTGTTATCATTTTAAATTGGTAGAAAGATAAAAAAAAAATAAGAAAAAATAAGAAGATGCTTAATTTCTTTTACAAAAATATTTGAAACACAAGTACTCATTAATATCTAAATAATCAAGAATTACATAAATTTATGACATGTATTTATATGCTTTAATTTACAAGTTTGAATATACTCATGATTATTTGTAACGTGATCGTTCTATCATATTTGAAGGCATGTCTCTTTCGAAAGAAAATATTTGAAAGCATGACTATTGAGATATCCATCCTTAAATTTTAATGGGATTTCTAGATTTTGTTTTTATTGTTGGAGTGCCATTACATTTTCACACATATATTTTTTTAACTATTATTAAAATTAACCACCGAACTGGACCCGTTGGGAATAAAATAAAATTAAAAGGACAAATTCGATGAAGACTATATGAGTCTTTGAACTATTATTGATTATTAGTTAATTAAGTTAAATAAATTCAATAAACATGAAAGTTAATAAACTAGAAAAATATATGAATGTTTCTGTCTTTTTTGTGACAAAAATATAATAGAAAAGGGGCAACGAGTGAGAAGCCGACAAAAGCAAGTGTGGTGGGGGGGTTCGTGATGATGGTGGGTGGACTGGAAATACAATGACACCCCCAACCCACCCGGACCCGGACCCGGACCCTTTTTCTTTGAAAATCAGTTGCCCTGCCCCACACACAAAGTACCCCGGCCGATGCTTTTATGTTATCATCTTTTTCTCTTATGTGAATTAGATACAAGTCTAGATTTTGTTCGATTATATATATATATATATATATATATATATATATATATATATATATATATATATATATATATATATATATATATATATATATATAGTGTTAGGTTATTTTGTTTTTACTATTGTGTGCCAGAATGCACAGATCCGGACCAACAAATGAAATTAATCAATGGACATGATTTGAGGGTGTATGATATTACAATGGGATAACATGTGGTATATAATCACACAAATTCTAGCAAAAGAGTATTTTGGACAATTAACTACATTTATAATAGGAAAATTTCAGATTTTTAGGGATAATTATTTCTCTACATTTTAAAAATCTGAATTTTGTTAATTAATTCAATTTTAATTCTAACGTAATTTGTATACATAACCGATTTTATTCTGTCAGAATATTTTTTTTGTTAGAATGATGTTCTTTCACAATTTTATTCTATTAGAATATTATTGAAGAATAACAATATTATTGAATCCAATGTTGAAAAATAACAACATTCTAATATATTCTTATACATCCGAACTTAAATACAAAATTCGTACATATTCTTACAGATTAAAAGTCTTATACATTTTAATATAATTATACATATTCTAAAAGAATATCAACAAAAATGAATAAAATTCTTAAAAAATTAACAACATTCTAAAATTATGAGTGTGATCAAACTTTATTCATTCTTCAAGTTATTCCTATTAGGTCTTCAACGTATTCTTCCAGCCATTCCTATCACAAATAAAACAAAAACTAATAATGGTTAAAAACATGTTACTTGCAATTAACTATCACTTTATATATTCTGGTAGAATACATATAATATGATAGGATACATAGAATACATTCTGGCAAAAAAACATAGATTTTATTCTGGCAGAATAATAGGCAATCCAAGAGAAATATCTATTACAAAAAAAGAAAAAAAAGAAAGAAAGATTAAAAGGTAAACAAAGATTCTAAAAGAATCATTAAATATAATTTGTAGTTACCATTTAATTCTGATAGCATATATGCAATTACCATTTATAGCATCATACAATTACCCATTACTATTGTGTAACCAAAATATATTATAAAATTTTTAACAAAAATTCTTAAAGAATCATTAAACCTAAAGTGTAATTATCATTTTAAATTCTAACTGAGTTTACTCTAACATAATACATTATACAAAGCATAATGTAATCTTACAGAATCTACTATATTGTGTATTTGATTTTCCTAAAAAAATTAGTATTCTATTAGAATACATTGTATAATAGTTTCTTTTCATTAGTATATGTAATGAAACCATGAAAACTTATCATCTATAATCAAGTTGCAGCATAAACTAATAAAATAAATAAAATTACCTAGATGAGTATATTTGTATGTGAAGTCCAGGAGCAAATCGAGTATTTCTCACAAGTTGGGATGAAATATCAATGTTTTTATCATCATCTTTTCTATTTTAGTTATATAAACATTATCACCAACCTGGAAGGTGTTCGAAACACATCAAAAATATTCAAAGCATGAAAAGATCTTCAAGCATAAGGTAGCCATGGCATCATTTAAAAACCTTTTGAATTTGCTATTCTATATTGCATTTCTGTATTACCACTAAAGATGCATCACGTAATAAAAAATGAATAAGGAACGTATTTCCTAAGTGAACACATACAAGCATGTATATACACATCAAATATTGTCAAGTGAAATACAAGTAGCAGAATACATTCTGCTAGAATAAACCTAACATGTAATAAGATAAAGTACAACCAAACACAATAACACACTAAACACACTAACACACTAATCAAATTCACCTAAAATCAATCATATACAAAATCAATCATGAGATAATGTACATCCAAACCCACCGATCAAACAAATTGTATATATTATATCAAGTTCTCTTTTAGACATTTTCACAAACACCTTACATGCAATAAGATAAAGTACAGCCAAACACACTAACATACTAATCGAATTCATTAGATAAGTTAACTTAGAGAAGACAAGAGAGAAATGGTTACGACATAATATAAATTAACATAGATATACATTAGATTACCTGTTGGAGACGACATAATATAAGTTTCCCTCTTTCAAACATAACTCGGCCTTATCTGTTAACTCCTTAACAATCCTTCGCTCTTCCATTTGGGCACCCGAATCAGCAATCGTCATGATCGGTACAAAACCTAAAAACGATAGAAGAAAAAATCAAACCGGACACCAACTATTGCTAAAACAGGGGTAAGATTGAATCAAATCTTTGCAAATATTGAAAAGGGGAAAATGGTTTATGTACTTTGAAATGTAAATAATGTGTCAGACGTGGGCAGATCGTGAAGAGAGGTTCAGCAAATGTAATCGGAAGAGCTTAAGGAGATTTGCGGAACCCTAGATTGTAAAGGGGGAGATCCGATCTGGAAGAGGCAGTTGTGGAAGAGAGAAGAAGAAGAAGAAAAATGGTATTACCGTCCTTTGAAGATGTCCTGTTCAATTTTGTTTTTAATCGATCTACAGGGATGATGGGAAGCGGTGAAATCCATTTAGGGCTAATGTTCTATATTTATCTTTGCTTGATGCGTGATATAAGGAATTGTTGTTGATCTACCATAATTAACTATGCAAATATTACTATAATACCCTTAATTTATTTATTTAACGATTTATTTTTTCCTAATTTCCTATTGGTGCATTCATGCACACAATAGTTGCTAAAAACATTTGAACCTAACTCTCTCTCTCTCTCTCTATATATATATATATATATATATATATATATATATATATATATATATATATATGTGTGTGTGTGTGTGTGTGTTGAAACCACGGTCGTTATGTTTAAAATTATTATATAGACAAAAAAAATGAGAAAATACATTATTATAAAACAATGAAAATTAGAAATTATCTTGCTATAAAAGTAATGGGAGCTTGGTGGTCTCTTTTTGGACTAATTTTTAGAGTAGCACGTTGAAAGTACAATTAGATACTATATTATTTTAATAAAAAAGAGTAATTAAAAAGTACAATCAAGTAGTAGAAAGATAAAAATAGGATGATATACAACAAAGAAATAAGACAAAACTTCAAAAATGGTCCATGTGGTTTTCGAAAATATCAAGTTTAGTCCCTAAGTTCAAAAAACCTCACAGATGTCCCTGTGGTTTCAAAACTTTTAACAAATGGTCTTTTTTGTTAACTCCGTTAGCTTTTGGCCGTTAAGTGGAGGGTATTTATGTCATTTCACTGCCACATGGACCATTTATGGAGTTTTGCCTTGTTAATATATATATATATATATATATATATATATATATATATATATATAGTATTAAATGGTCTCTCTCTCTCCAAAAAAAAAAAAAAAAAAAAAAAAAAAACTCGTTTCTTCCTCATCTTCATTCACATACATCACAATCAACTGTTAAGTCGAGATATCAACCCATTTTGTTCCTCCCAATTTCAGTTTAGATCATATGGTTTGGTATCCGATTCAAAGGCATTTATCTTGTTTCTTAATTCATCTTCATCTCTAGTACAGAAAACCCAGAAATTACATAGGTCTAACTGTAACGACCCAAAAATCACGACTAAAAATTTCTTTAAAAACAATCATATTTATAAAAACTGTATCATAAGTCATAACATAATTTTTTTTCGAGTATTAATTCAAAACATAATCTTCTTATCAGAGTCAAACATTCCCAGGCTAACTGACTATGGTGTGTGCACTACAATCTTCCCGAGCTCCTCTTTTCAAAACTGAGTACCTGAAACCAAAAATGAAAACCGTAAGCACGAAGCTTAGTGAGCTCCCCCAATCTACCACATACCATACAATAACATATAAAGCACATACTGGGCCTTGCCCACTGCATCGGACCAAGGTCCGGACTAACTGGGGCCTTGCCCCCTGCATCGGATCGAAGTCCGGGAACTAACTGGGACCTTGTCCCCTGCATCGGACCGAAGTCCGGGAACTGACTGGGGCCTTGCCCCCTGCATCGGACCGAGGTCCGGAAACTGACTGGGCCCTTGTCCCTTGCATCGGACCGAAGTCCGGACTAACTGAACAAAGCATAACATAAACATATCAACTAGCATGAACACACATCGACTGCATACTGCATTGAGACAGAGTCCAAAACACATAACACAAAGCATGCTTGAATCACAAAGACATCAAGCACCCTAACTACTGCATCGGACCAAGGTCCGGAACTAACTGAACATAACATAACATAAACATATCAAAAAGCATGAATACATTTACTGCATAATGCATCAGAACAGAGTCCGGAACACATAACACAAAACATGCTTGAATCACAAAGATATCAAGCACTCTAACTACTGCATCGGACCGAGGTCCAGAACTAATTGAACATAGCATAACATATAACATGAACACATATAGTGCATACTGCATCGGACCATAGTCCGGAACACATAACTCATACCATGCCTGTATCACAAAGACACCAAGCATATGTTATTTTAATAAAAAAAAGTAATTAAAAAGTACAATCAAGTAGCAGAAAGATAAAAATAGGATGATATACAACAAAGAAATAAGACAAAACTTGAAAAATGGTTCCTGTGGTTTTCGAAAATATCAAGTTTAGTCCCTAAGTTCAAAAAAGCTCACAGATGTCCCTGTGGTTTCAAAACTTTTAACAAATGGTCTTTTTTGTTAACTCTGTAGCTTTTGGCCGTTAAGTGGAGGGTATTTATGTCATTTCACTGCCACATGGACCGTTTATGGAGTTTTGCCTTGTTAATATATATATATATATATATATATATATATATATATATATATATAATTATTTAATATTAAATGGTCTCTCTCTCTCCAAAAAAAAAGAAAAAACTTGTTTCTTCCTCATCTTCATTCACATACATCACAATCAACTGTTAAGTCGAGATATCAACCCATTTTGTTCCTCCCAATTTCAGTTTAGATCATATGGTTTGGTATTCGATCAAAAGGCATTTCTCTTGTTTCTTAATTCATCTTCATCTCTAGTACAAAAAACCCAGAAATTACATAGGTCTAATTGTAATGACCCAAAAACCACGACTAAAAATTTCTTTTAAAACATTACTAAAATCATATTTATAAAAACTGTATCATAAGTCATAACATAATTTTTTTCGAGTATTAATTCAAAACATAATCTTCTTATCAGAGTCAAACATTCCCAGGCTAACTGACTATGGTGTGTGCACTACAATCTTCCCGAGCTCCTCTTTTGAAAACTGAGTACCTAAAACCAAAACTGAAAACCGTAAGCACGAAGCTTAGTGAGCTCCCCCAATCTACCACATACCATACAATAACATATAAAGCACATACTGGGCCTTGCCCACTGCATCAGACCGAGGTCCGGACTAACTGGGGTCTTGCCCCCTGCATCGGATCGAAGTCCGGGAACTGACTGGGACCTTGTCCCCTGCATCGGACCGAAGTCCGGACTAACTGGGGCCTTGCCCCCTGCATCGGACCGAGGTACGGAAACTGACTAGGCCCTTGTCCCCTGCATCGGACCGAAGTCCGGACTAACTGAACAAAGCATAACATAAACATATCAACTAGCATGAACACACATCGACTGCATATTGCATCGAGACAGAGTCCAAAACACATAACACAAAGCATGCTTGAATCACAAAGACATCAAGCACCCTAACTACTGCATCGGACCAAGGTCCGGAACTAACTGAACATAGCATAACATAAAAATATCAAAAAGCATGAAGGTAATCATTGGTCGTAAGGTGAGAACCCCTCTAATGGATATATATATATATATATATATATATATATATATATATATATATATCATAAACCTTACGAATGATGTTTTCTTTTTTAGGGTTTCTAATCGATGCATCTTCATTGTTCATACCTTCACCTTCACGTGTCGTCATCTTCTGCCCTATTATCACCTCATGTGCAAACATTGCAGGTAATCATTTAATTCCCTTGTCAGCTTACCAAATATTCAACGCATCTCTCAATTCGTGAACACAAAGGTTTTTCTGTATGTCTCTTTACATGATCACAAAGTCTTCATCTCAATTTCCATCTCTTCCTCAGTGACTTTGTGTTTATTATACTTGTTTATGAAGGCATAGACTAAAAGTGCTTGAAGAAAAATTTGAAGGTGTTGTTAATTTCACCATATTTGTGCTCTTCCTCTTCGACACCGTGACCACCATTGCTTTGTAGACGGCTGGTCTCTCTTTCAACCCTAGAAGCAATTTCTCCCCAAAAGTAAAATCTAACATCCCAAAAATCAAGGTAAAATTTTTCAAATTTGAAACCAATCCAAAACCATAAGCATTTACAAATCATAGTTTCCAAAAGTCATAAACATGAATTAGAGTATCCTAAAATCATAATCTCTTAAAAATCTAGGATTATGTTCACAATCAAGCCTTCGCCTTGCCCCGATTATCTGAAGTACCTGAAACTGTAAGCCAAAGCTTAGTGAGTTCCCTAAAGTGCTACCACACAATAGAACATGTACAAAACACATATTGGGTCCACAACCTCTTGGTTGGATTACCCTTGGCCCATAACCTTCTAGTTAGAATGCCCTGGCCCTCAACCTTTTGGTTGGATTGCCTAATACATACTGGGCCGACAACCTCCTGGTTGGATTACCCTGGCCCACAACCTTCTGGTTGGATTGCCCTGGCCCACAACCTTTCGGTTGGATTGTCCAGGTTTGTTGACTAGCAGTACAGTCTCAACCCAACCACAATATGTTGACATATAGTACAAACAAAACACATAACAAAAACTAGATAACCACATAAATCTTAATACTTCACCATAGTATAGCAACAATCCAAACCAGAATACGCCATCTATAGGGCTGACATTGGTGCCTTCGACCCCTAAGTACAGTGAGGAAAACTCACCTCACAGTTTGAAAGATAGAAGAAATGGATGCTGCTCCAAATGTCAACTCTACAGGTCACCTATACAACAAACAACGACCAAAACTCAAACTATTGCTCAAAATACCCAAAATGCCCCTAAGTCAAACTTGGTTAAATTCCTTGTCAAAGAGTCAAAAAGTCAAAGGAGGTCAACACAGACTGAGTACACCTATTGTACTCAGTCACTACACTCAATGCAGTAGATCCCTTCCTGGTTACGGGGCTCCAGCCTGGTACACTCAACGTACTACCAGGTACGGCCAATGTAGTCGTCCATATCCATTTTCCTTCATTAAGTGCTTATTCCATTAAGATCTTACATCCAAAGCTCAAATCTAGTCCAAAATAATATTCTAATTCATAAAGTTTCCAACTTTATGACTTTCCATGGCTAGAAAGAGTCCATACACCAAAACCCTAACTTAATACACGAACCAAAGCATCATAAATCTTGCATGGAATGAAGAAAGGGACCAAGATCACATTTTTATGGTTCCTCATAGCTCCATAATGGATAAAGTTTCTAACTTTATCCATTAGGATTGTCCAAATAACCAGGATCTAGTCTTTAAGTCTCAAAGGGACTAAAAATGCATCTTTCTCAACTTAATCCATTAAGTCCAAGTCTCCAACCTTCAAATCTGAATCAATATGATGTTTAGATGGATAAAGTTTCCAACTTTATCCATAACAATGTCCCAAACTTTCAAGATCTAAACTTTATGCACTAAAGTGACGAAAAGTGACAAATATGAAAATTAGTAAGATATATGAAACTAATGAGCAAATTTGTGTTGGGTTTTGTATACTACAACATCCTATGGTGCACATACAACCGTAAAAGCTTTGGATCTATGTTTTCTCTAATTATACATGCATATGATTTCCAAAGCTTTAAGCCTACAACTAGCATATAAATAACATATGTATAATCAGACAAGTTTTAGACGTACCTCTTGATGTTGTTGATGTTGCTAGGAAGAATTTTCCTTTAAGAACTTAGTTCCCCAAATGTTGCACCTCAAATGGAATCACAACTCACCTAGGACAAAGGTGACTCTTGAGAGAGAATCCCTTCCACACCTAAAATCAACTCCATGAGCTCCAAGACTTACAAGTGGGGATTTTGGCTACGGGGAGATGTATTTATATATAGGATTTAAAGGGTCATGGGTATAACCCAAATCCATACCCATGGGTTCTATGATCCATGGTTCATGTGGCCCAACTCTTTATTTGTCCATACAGAAACTTGGTCCAACATGGATCATAAGCCCAAAACATATAAATATAACTAATTACCATAATTAGTCCCCATAGATTTAATTAGTCTCTTTTGATCACTAAATTAATTCCAAATTAATTCTTGATCGATATTAATTAAAACATATGATTTCATATTAATATATTAGAACTTATAATATATTAATAAATCACATATAACCTTTTCTCAAGAGTCCATCCTAACAAATTGTCCTGGTGTTACGCAACCCAAATGGACCATGCTACTCTTGGGTCGAGTACATACCTATAATAGTTATGGGCTTAGACATCTATTCCAACAGTCTCCCACTTGGATAAGTCTAAAACTATTATTGCAAGTACGACTCCAAAACCCGACTAGCAATTGTAGCTCTTAAAAGTCGCTGTCGAACTCTGACCTAATCAATGACGTGTCCATTAGATAAGGGATCATATATTCCTCCATTCTAGATACCATATGGACTGAGACATGGATTATAATCATACTCTTTTTCTATCTGGTGTTTCCCGATTTCCGATTTGTGACGACCGACTAATTAAACAAATCAAATCAATCCAGGGCCGGCTAAGCACTTACGTTTGTCATCACTAAATCATCGAGGGGCGCACGGATATTGCTTTTATCCCTCAAGTGTAAAAGGAATGGATAAACTTCAAACCAAATGCTCACTTGTACTCACTCATCAAATTACACACAACGATATGTTTTATAACATCCAAGTTACTGGTGCGTTTACATATGTCAATGTGAAACCGACTCGCAACTACAACTCACACATCTCCGTTTGAAGAGTATAGGATATTATCGTCTCATGATCACTTGTGATAAAATCCATGAAGTTATTTAAATGAGCATGGGTTTAATCCAATACTTGAATCTTGTTCCAGGAGCACTCATGAATACTGCAGCTATGTCTCAAACACCTAGTTATTCAGGAAGTCAAAACATGAAAAGTGAAACACAAGAATAATACTAATCCTATATGGCCCCAAAACTTTTGAGAGTAAATAAAACACCTTTTATTTAATCACCATATTGATTACTCATTATTCATTGTGTAATGTTTCGAATAATCAACTTAATAATTGAACTAAGACAATAGTCATGCAATGCTCCAAGCATGCACACTATGTTTATCTATGGTCTTTTCTTTGTGAAATAGATCAATTGATAATATTTCAATGATGCTCATTTCACAATTCCAAATCCTTATGACAAATATAAGAATACAAGATTCTTTTCCAATATGTTTGACTCTAAACTTATATGCAATGATCCTCTTGTAATGACTATGAACAAAAAGTCACAAAGACTTAGCTACAGACATTACAAAGTATTCCAATGGAGAGCAATTCCATGAAAACGAAGTCTCACATTCAAAGTACATTCCTTCGAACATCCTTCTTGCATTAAGTTTTCTAATCTTAACATAAATTTAATGAATAACTTCCACTTATGGAAACATTTCCATATTCCCATTTTGACTATCACTTTTGAACAAGAGTTGACTCCTTTAAGAATATGTCAATATGGTCCTTCCAAAATTTACACAATACTTCCAACTGTCCATGAGCAACCAATCTTTGGTAAGCCTCAGATTGTCCTTGATAATTGCTTAATCATTTTAATCATGTACAGTTCTGGCCTTTTTCCCTCTTAATACCCTAGGCATTTGGAAAATTCAGAACACATGGAAATATTATAACATATGTAATCGATCCTATACCCGAAGCATATGGGATACGATTCATAATGTCTCACATAAAGACATGATACTAGACCAGTCTTTTGCTATAATTTTTTTATTTGCCATGTTCTCACAATACGGACTATGAAGAGGGATGTCGTAATCATAATCGAATTTTGAGAATGCAATTAACATTTACATATATAGAATTTCCTTATGTTAAACCATTCCAACATAACATTCATATATATATTTGACTAAAATTTGATTAAAATCTCAATCTAAACTTTTAGAATTGAAATGAAGTATAAATTCCTCTCCCTTAGTTATAGCAAAACAACTTTTCAAACCCTACAACTATGTAAATTGAAACTTTTGTTTTCTATAATTAACATTGCTAACTTGCAACACTTAACATAATATTCATGCTCCCACTAACATGATAATTATATTCTTATCAGCATAACACTTATGCTCCCACTAGCTTTGACATGTTTCTAGAAATCAGCTGGACTTCTAGAAATCAATACTTTATTGACTTTCTTACCAAAGTTCACATTTCTGATATGAGATTCTTGGATAAGACTTTATCAAAATCATACACATTTCCTTAGATAGCTCACATTTTTGTCTAAACAATTATGAAAAAGGATGTCGTAATCATAATGTTTAGACCTTTTGCCCATTCTCATAATTCTAATTATGAAGAGGGATGTCGTGTTCATAATCGAATTTGAGAATGCAAATATCATAATTTCTATCTCCTTAAAATCTTCTTAGTGAAAGTGTTTCCTCACCATCATTTTCATGAATCGAAGAGAAACCTTATGCCACTTAGATTTTATGGTGTATGTGTTCCTATCCATGTGAATTTGTCAAAACATAAACACAAGAGGAGGTTAGTGACAAATCCAAACTCATATGGACTGAACTTGTTCAATCTTAACTTCTTGGCACCTGGCAGCACAGGGTCTACCATGTCTTCCAATTTGTCATGAAAACAAATGATAACTCATAGATCTCACATGCATAGTCAACTTTTTACTGGAATGGGCACATAAACAAGAATATGTCAACATGATAGGTTATAAACCTCAATTCGTGTGCTAGTGATAAACAATACCTTTGATTAGTTCTTAAAAGTTTTCAAGATCTTTAAGACTCCCACTGACCTCTTAACATATAAGATTCTCTTGTCAAGAGCCATTCCTTGACAATCAAATATTCAAGAGTTAGTACGGTTTCTTATCAAGACAAACATTTCACACAATTGGCCTTAGTTGGTCTTTGTTTTATCCAAAACATCACAACTCACCAATTTCAAATGTACAATAGTAGAAAACATTTTACTGTACATTTGATAAGTGTTTTAAACCTTCTTAAAATTATGTTACTCAAGGCTCGATCTTGGAGTATTACTCTAAGACTCAATTTTGGAACGAAGTATGATTCATCTTTTGATTTAACCATTTCAACAATTCACGATTCCTCTTCTTAGTCAAACAATTTCACTAAGATGTCCTTAGAGGATCAAGTGTGATATGGTTTTTCCTAATCATTAAGATGATCATAAAACATGATACTGAAGTACTCTCCCATCTTTTCAAATTGGAGAAACTTTTATCTTTCTGCCTAATTTGATTCTTCTCATTCGTCCTGCCATACATTGAAACTTTTCCAATGTTTCAGAATTATACTTAAACTTGTAAGCACAACCATATTTACTAAACTTTAGTAAATCATGACGAATAGCCTTCTCGTTCTTTATGGTGGACCTAATCAGCGCACAACCAAGTGTACCCGATCTCCTAGTCCTTCATTTGACTCACATATACATGTAAACAAAGAATTAGTCTTAATTTCCCAAAGATGAAAATTCTCATTCATCATACAATACAAGTTGCATAATTCCAAGTTTCTATCCAACTGAAACTTGGGTGATGAGAACATTTCCTTATTTGGTCAATTATGACACTACCACAAACAAAAGAATCAAATCTATTTTCCAATATTGCTATCAATGGAATCATATAAACAACAAATTTTCAAAAATGTCATTGTAAGGATACTTAAAATAAATAAAATCAAAAATTTTCTTTTATTTTATAATTGCAGAAAAATTATCCTTACAATGCAAATACATATGAAAACTATGTTGTTATCTATTCCTAAGAAATCTATCATAACTCTTAAGCAGCAGCTCAAAATTCTGATCTTCGTATCATGCGATCGAAATCCATCTTCGCAATCAGATTCAACATACTCTTCTTCTAAGCTTCCTCTCCTTTTTTCAATTCTACACAACATCAAAATGAGACCTAGTCACATCATGTAATAAGAATGTCCAAATAGGAACTTAATAGAGTTAGATGGTGGACTTTACCTGAAGTGTAGCCAAATTTGTTGACTTTTACCATCCTAGTGAACTTTCAGGTAAATAGGGCAGCTTCGCAACCAATGCCCCTTCATTTGGCAATAGAAACATATGGACTCTTTAGTAATGGTACATGGGACTATCTCAGACTTTGCCTTTCTCTTTACCATTTGGTCAAGTGGGTTGACTATGGACGATCCCTTTCCATTGGAAAGAGAAGACTTTTCTGGATTTCTAATGTTACCATTATCAATGTCCATGGAAGTTTGGGAAGTAGATATTCCAATCAAATTTGATTTACCGGTGCCCCAAATCATTGCTGATTCAGCAGCAACAAGCAAATAGGTAAGATCATTAAGGGTCATGCTGCGGTCTATCACGTAGTAGTCCTTAATGAACTCACTATATGAATTGGAAAGTGATTGAAGAACCCAATCAACAGTTAATTTCCTTGAGACTTCGACACCTAACTCTCCCAGCTTGTCAACATGAGACTTCATCTCCAAGATGTGAGTACATATAGACATTGCTTGCCAATAGGGATTGAGTGGCCTTGAACTATTCAAGAACTTGTGGGTTAGTGAGAAAAATTGGAGGAGGTGGAGGAAGTATGATTTCCATTCCCATTAATGCACGACAAAGGGATTAATCTTTCACTATGATCGCCATGCAGGATATCATCTTCATTTGGAAAGCTTTATCCAAAAGGATATGGAAGACAATAGTTGTCTGAACTAGACATCTATGAGGGAGAAATTCAAGTTTAGTTGATTTAAGTCCTTAATATAACACCCAATACGAACTATTAAGGCTAGGACCCAACACAATATTTTATAACTTGGAAGAGGGATGTCGTAATCCAATCTACAAAATATTTGCAAGTAGATAATTGACGATTTACCAATTTCCACCATGAAAAATGAAATTTAACATTAGGTTTTAAATGACTTGAAACTCCTAGATCTTTTGAGATTCATTGAACTATTCAATGGCATGTTTAAATCTCGATTGTGCCCTTCAAGTTTGTGACTGAGATGCCGATGATCACAAACAAGGAGTGAATAACCATGCAAATTAACTTGGTACACTTAATGTTACAACCACCTAATCAGTGTGCCGGTTAACCACACACACTCCATTTATCTATGATTAACATCAAGCTACCATTCTTCAAACATTGACAGTCCTAGATTAGTGTGATGGTTAACGATACATGCTCCACTAACGACTTGACAAGGTGCAAAGTGCAATTTATGGGTTAGCACCAAATTCATATTTTCCTAAAGTAACTAAGATTGTGAATTTAATAAAGTTTAGTTACTTTATATTTATCATTATACTTTAAATGAAGGGAGAATTAATGTCCTGTGCTACCCGTTTGGCTAACGACCCTCCACCAGTCAAGGAAGCGGTGGGTGAGAGTGGACACCCATTAAACTGCCATTTTATAGAGAGTAACCTTATACCCCCCCCCCCCTTATAGACCGACTTCGTGAATGAGGCCTACGAACGGTAAGACTGACTTACTTCTTATATATATATATATATATATATATATATATATATATATATATATATTAAACCTATAATATTATAATAGTATAAGGGTTGAATTTTAACTTTTAAAATTCTAAGGGTTGGAATTAAAGTATACATGGGGACGTAACTTTAGAAATTCCAAAACTTGAGGGCAAGTTTTGAACAATTCAAAAACTTTTGGTTTCCATACCTTATAAGTTTAATATGGTTTTTATGGAAGACATAAAATTATTTTATGATGACATTTAAAAACAAGACCTTTCATTTTTCATAACCTATGAACTTTAAATGAATCTTTTAAAAGGAAAAACTCTTCATTTTCCATAACTTGAGGACAAGTTATGGAGTTCATAAAAACCATTAAGATCAATTATTCCAATTAACACAATAATCAAATAATTTTTTCAATGAACAAGATTAAACTCATAAGCAACGATAATTCATATCAACAATTTTCAAGAAATTAGCTAATCATATAAATTAATAAAAATCTTGAAACTTTGACAATTATCCTTAATTTCGATGAGGATAATCATTACCATAACATCAAAATCAAATTTTATGAACAAAAACATTTTGCAGTAATGATCATAATCCAAAACAGGCAAAAAAAGCTCGAAAATCTGCATTCAGGACTGCTAACTTTTCGAGCCCCTTGATGCACTCGACGAGTCCAAGACAATCTTCAAGCAACTCGACGAGTCACCTAGTGGACTCGGCGAGTCCGGCTAACAGAATGCAGAAAATTCGATTTTTTTTGCTTCGAAAACCAATAATAACATCAAATATAATAGAAAACAACTCATGGCTCTGATATCACTGTTGGGTTTTGTATACTACAACATCCTATGGTGCACATACAACCCTAAATGCCTTGGATCTATGTTTTCTCTAATTATACATGTAATGGTATTTCCAAAGCATTAAGCCTATAACTCGCATGCAATTAACATAAATAATATGAAATACTAGTTAGGATGACATACCTCTTATCTAGCTTGAAACCTTGTTGTATTTGGCCTTAAGAGCTTAGCACCAAAAGTATGAATGCGTCAAATGGCTCACAACTCACCTAGGAGAAAGGTGAATCTTGAGAGAGTATCTCCATACCCTTTGCCACATGTGGTTCGGCCTACGTATTGTGCCAATCTTAAATATCATATATGACCTAAACTCTTGAGTTTGGGTTCCTATATATTACTTTATGTAGTAGGTATTTTCTCATTCAGGGACTCAGTTTATGAAACCCTTTATCTGAAATTTTGTTTGTATTTTATTAGTTCTTGTTTTGTACTTCAAGACTATCAAGTAAGGATCATCCAGATGAGACGTTTCGGAGGGCAGTACTATTTTAGTGTATAGCCGATCTGAGATCCAAAAACCCAAGCGACATTTCAAATTAGACACATCTCCCGTAAGTAGTCGACCGGTAGTGTAATTAATAATAACACTTTTAATTGTAGGATTGAGGACAAACCTAGTCGGAGTATAATCCTTGTGGCTATAGTCGTAATTCCTAAGGAAGTACTAGTTCACTATAGCCAAGAGCTTTGATACCAATCTATCACACCCCCGGCTAACGGCAGAAAAGTCGATCTATATAACATAGGGATATTAGATCACATTCATTAAGCATATATTGAACAGTGTAAAGCATTATAAAATTAAATATCAATTCCATTAAGGATAAAACTATTACATCAAAATATGTTTTTGAAATTCTACTATAAAAGGTGCCTTGACAATTAGGCATAACTATAACGATGACAAGCCTGTAGAAACTTCGTCGATCACCCACTGCTACCGAAGTTGCAAGCTTCTGAATCATAGTTTCCTAGGAATACACGAGGTTTTGAAAACATCAACATTGTTTTAGTCAAAAATCGACTAAGTGGATATCAACTAAATTGCATGAGAGGTTGTGGTGTTGTTGGTGAAGTGATTAAAGAAATTAGAATAAGATTGAACAATTGATTTACAAGGAAGGCTCTTGATCCTTGGTAGGATCTCCGACATAAAACCTTGGGAGGTGAAAATGATCACCTGCATTGTTTGATTTTATTGATTTGAATGAATATTATAGAGAAAATGATGAAGATAGGATTGAAAATGTTTGAGTAGCTCAAGGTGTCTAAGGTTCTAGCTTCTTATGTGCGGTGTGTGTCATTTACAAGTGTATTTATAGTCTAGGTTAACTAACTACAAATCCAAGATTTCTGGGATCCTGCTGAACTGGTATTTACAACGTGCTTTGACTTGGTGTTCCCTGGTTTTAAGCCTGGTTGGACTGATTCTTCGTTGTGAATGAGTCCTATGTTGACCATTTCTACACATGTGAGAAATAATGAAGAAATATAGCCATTAAACTTGTTAGGAAATAATAATGGAGATATTCAGGATCCTGATGTATGTTCGGGATCCTAAGACTCCTTTAAGATTTGGGATCCTGGATAGCTTTCAGGATCCTTAGATATCTTTGAGATCTGGGATCCTGAATAGGATTGAGGATCTTGGCCCTAATAATTGCCACCAAATTATACCTATAAAATATTAAGTTAATTTTGAATATTTAAGGGTATAATTTTATTTAAAAATAGAGATATGGTGGTTGAAATTCAAACTCTAACGGATAGAATTGTGTCCATTCAAAAGATATGATAATGTTGTCAAATCTCTTCTCTATTCTTTACGATCCACATAAATAGAGGTTAATGATTACTGATCTTCTATTACTTCTATTAACTCTCTTTCAAGGGTTATCGATTATCTTGAAGGTAAATTTCCTATTTCTTTCTTCTCATTTCCTTCTTCGGTGATCATGGGTAAAAAAAGAACTTCGTTCTTGCTCGAGTATCCTTACTCTTTTTGATGAGAACTTCCTCAATCAAAAGATTATGTCTAACGAGGGGAATTTCTTTTTTATGATAACAAAATTGAGTCCTTGAAATCAATCGGAGCCTCTCTTGACGATGTCATTTTCAAGCCTTTTGATGCTAAGGCCAAATGTGGCTGCATCTTTCCTACTTGGGTTCGCTTCCATCCAAACTGTGTCTGTGATATGGAGGATCATGATTTAGGTTGATCAATTGAATCAATCTACGCACATGATTAGTTGAGTTGGCCCATGTTTATGATCTCCAAACTTTTGGGTCTTCTCGTTTCCTACTCAAATTCAAAACAAATAAAATCACATCATATTTTGAAATTGAAACAAAACAATCGTTCTTAGAAAGAGAAATATTTCTTTGTAAAATGGGAAACCATCCCCAACGGTGATCTCCTGCCAAGGAATTAGGTTAGAAAGGATAGGATTTTATTTTATTTCATTGATGATCTAAAATTCACACTTCCTTGTTTTTTTATGCAACTTTCAAGTTCGAGGATCTCTTCCCTATTGTTGAAGGTACCGAGGAGAAGATTAGGAGTTTCCTTGATTTTCCTGAGACTAAAGGATCCTTTAGGTTCGAACAACTTATCTTTTAAGAGAGTACATCTGTTGTTTCCCCCATGCCGACATGTAAAGATCCTTTGTTTGTTTATCTTTTATTTTTCATCGAGGATCCTGAACTTATTAAGTTCCTTTGTTATGTTTAGGATCCAAGGCTATACACTCTATTGCTTGGTTCACCCTTGTTGATATCAACTCCACCATGTCCGTTGGCCAACTTGTGGTCAAGATAGAGAAGACCTCATCTTCTCTTCCTTCGAAGAGAACCGTGAAGACTCCAGGATCCCGAAAGAGGAAGTTAGATAAGACCTTGGATTTAGAGAGCCTTTGGGTGGACGAGATGATGAGGAAGATGATCTCTTTCTCGCAAGCTGTAAGGATCTTTGTGTTTTTTTCTGTTTGATTTCAATTCTCTTATTGTGGTCCTTCATAGGTTGATGATCATGTTTCGTGATCCACCGAACATCTAAAGGTTAAGCTTGACCGGGTGGATCAAGCCTTGAAGGAGTAATAAGGGATCAACACAGAGCTTTTGGAGAGGATGGAGAAACTATGTAAGGCAAAAGTTAAGAAAAAGGAGGAGCATACGTTGGGGATCGAGGATGTGATTGCGGAGGTTAAGAGCAATGTTGTTGAGGCCATTTGGGAGGCAAAGATTAAGCTGGCGGAGGATGTGGAGAATGTAAGATCCTGGAACGTAGCCGGTTGGCGTGAAATCCTGGCTAAGTTGACTGGCAAGCTTGTAGATGATGGTCAGGATCCTACAGAGAAGAAGAGAAGAAAGAGACAAAGTATATCCTAGCTGGGGTGATCAAACATTGACGTAAGTTTGAACAATATTAGTTTTTTGTTCTTTTAACAAATATTTTCTTTTTTGTTGGGTAGGAGGGTAACCCCTTATAATACTTATGATTTGGTTTGTCTCTTTTCTTGTGTGGTTGATTTGGTTGTAGAAATAGTCTTAAAACAAGTTTTTCTAAGGGGATTAGGATCCTAATAAGTTACAAAAATGTTTTAGAATCCTAAAGATCTGAGATAAAATGTTAGTTGATCAGGATCTTGTAATAGTCAGGATCCTAAGGTTTTAGAAGAGGTAAGTTTTGGTTTGAAAAGTATGAAAACCTTTAGAAGTAAAGTACATAGATTTATCAAGTATTTCTTAAAGTAATTTTTTTTCAGAAAGTATCAATTTAAAACTTAGAAATCCGGTAACCAGGAAATATTATTTATTTAGGATCCTGAAGAGTTTGAGATCCTCAAACTTTATTTTAAAAAATTTAAAGATTTCTCAAAAGATTTAAAACAAGGATAGATAGAACCTAGTTGTCGCCTTTTGAGTTTTTTCTTAAGCTTCGTGTTTCTTCCTTGTTCTTTTCTTTAGAAAAGATTCTCAAACTTCAACTTTAGAATTTACTAGGAATCGATCCTAACTTAGAAAAAATTAGGATAAGTTCTTCAGTTTCATGGTGTCTTCCATAACTTCTGATGAGGGGATCCTTACTTTAAAGATTCATTAGTAAGGATCCTCAATTAGCCATAGTTGTTTTATGAACAACTTCGAGTGTAGTAAGCATAGAAGATAAAGATATATAGAACCTGGAGAGAGCTTCTTTCTTAGATTTGTATTAGACTTTTAATTATCTCTTTGAACTTCTCTTTAGGATTATGATCTTATCATATTGAATAGAATTCTTCTGAATATGATCTTAGGAGATGATGCTAACTTTATAATTTACTGGGAATGATCCCAAATCAGGTAATATTAGGAAAGATCCCACATAGTAATTCACTGGGGAAGGTCCTAGTTTATAGTTTTACTGGGAAGAATCCCAACTTAAGAAATCATGGAGAAGATACCAACTTAAGAAATATTAGGGAATATCCCAACTTAATAAATACTATGGAAAATCCCAACCGAAGATATAACATGGAAGATCCCAACTTAAGATGTACTGGGGAAGATCCCAACTTAAGATGTATTAGGGAAAATCCCAACCGAAGATATTCTTGGGAAAATCCCTACTTAAGTAATACTGGGGAAGATCCTAACTTTAGATGTACTGGGGAAGATCCCAACTATAGATGTACTGGGGAAAATCCCAACCGAAGATATACTGGGGAAAATCCCTACTTAATTAATAACTGGGGAAAATCCCATGTTGTAAGATAAAATGAGAATGTTATAAACCATAGAAACATACTTTAGGATCTTAACATAAGTTTAGAAATAATAGGGTTGTTGAGTCACTAAAGCATGAAATGATCCCGTTACTCACATCCCATAGTTAGATACCGTGTGCCCAGGCGAGGTGTAGAAACCTAACCTCGTGAGAAAGAGGTCATTAACTCTGTAAACCTTAGGATCCTAACATATGTTCAGAAATAAGATGGTTTCCAAGTCAAGAAAGTGTGAAATGATCCCCTTACTCACATCCAATAGTAAGATATCGTGTGTCCAAGAGAGGTGTGGAAACCCAAAAACGGATGAAAGAGGTTATTAACTCTTTATACCTTGGAGGGGATTAAGTACCCTTAATTGGAGGAGAGATGATTAGTCTCTATTTGTAGTGGCTAGGATCCTTGAGTTTTTGCATGATGCAAACATTAGCTTGAGGGTGGGTATTAACTTGGCTAACATCCTTCTGATGCTTGTGTCGGTACTATTCTTAGAATAAAAATAAACAAAGAAAAGAAATGAGGGTAAGGAGTAGTTAGGTACCTTGACTCAGTTGTGACGAACTTTAATTAAATTAACTTACATAAAGTATGCATCAAGGTGTATAGCATTTCAGGATTTTGGAAAGATGCTTCCCTCTAGGGTAGCCAGTCAATATGCCCCATTCTTGCTTTTGAATCAATGAGATAGACATCATACGTCCGAGCATGTAGGAAGGCATATTTCTTCATGGATGGCCAATAGTGTCCTGTTCTTAACACTTTAGAACACAAGAATTTGCCCCCATTGTGGTTGCTACAATCATCTTCATGTATGTCTTTTTAGAACTTCCACGGCTTCTTGGGCTTAGATATGGACCTGTTATGGATTTCTTGTATAATACTCCATGGATCATAATAAAGCATGAGATCCCCATCTTGACACTTTATTTCTTTTTTCTTCTTTTGGGATTGTACCATTCTAGAGATACTCTATGATGGGTTGTGTCTAGGATCTCAAATATCTCTAAGGATCCTGAGTGTTTGGATCGGGATCCTGGTTAGACGATCGAGCAATTAGACCTCCAATTGCTGCTATATTAGCCATCTCATCATTGTTGTCGGGGTCATCTGGTCTTCTGGAGGGTTCTTCTATCATAAGGATCATTATGTGAATTATTGGGATCTTGGTCTCTGGCGAGATCCTGAGGGAAGACTCTAAGTTGGCTAATGGATCTGCCTCAGTGTTATCTTCTCTAGGAACTTGATTCAGACTAAAAGCTTCAAATTGAGAGGCTAATTTTTAAGAATTTGAAGGTATAGTTCTAGTTTTTCTCCTTTAACTGCATATAATCTATTAAAATCGTTAGTTATTAATAACAAATTGACAGATACCTGAAGATCCATTGCTAGTTGTAGTTCCATGATCAGTGCTTCATATTCTGCTTTATTCTTAGTTGCATTGAATACACAACTAATTTCCTGGGGTAGGATGTCCCCCTATGGCGATTTTAGTTTGACCCTATGGCCTGCTCCTCTAAATTAGGATGTTCCATCTGTAAATAGTATCCACTCCGTCATGTTTTCTTCCTCTTGAAGTCATTGAATTTATAAATCTACCTCAGGTTTCAGATCATCACTAAAATTAGCCACAAAATCTGCTAATGCCTATGAATTTATTGAGGATATTGGCTCATATGTGATGAGCTTCACTAACCACTCAGTCATTCTACCTAAAATTTCTGGTTTTCTCATGAAATTCTTAATAAGATAGTTAGTATTGACTTGTATAGGATGAGTTTCAAAATAATGTCTTAATTTGGTAGAAGTGTTAACTAGTGCAAGTATTGATTTTTCAAGGAGCGAGTACATGGTTTCAGGATCCAAGAAACTTTTACTTACATAGTAAATATGTTGTTGTTCACCATCAAGATCATTGGCCAGAACAACACTTACAACATCCGAAGATACTGAAAGATGTAGGAGGAGTGGTTCCTCATTTGAAGATCCTAGGTCAGGACTCGCTTATATTCCCCTCTTGGTGACCATATAGCCAAGGAATTTTCCCCCTTCATTCCAAAGTGATATTAGGATGGGTTTAGCTTCATTTTGTATTCATCTAATATATCGAAGGCTTTTTCAAGATCCCTAAGATGATCTTCAGCTCTTTTGGATTTTACCACCATGTCATTAATGTAGACTTCCATGATGTCCCAGTTTGTCCTGTAGGGGTTATTGAGGCAGTTTCCTCTTGATCAGATGGTTCCATTTATATCTATTGGAATCTAGCCGAAGCATCTAAGAATGTTAGTAATCCATGGTATGTTGTGGCATCTATCATGGAGTTGATGTGTGATAAACGGAAAGGATCCTTAGAGGAAGCCTTATTAAGATCTGTGTAGTCCACACATACTCGCCATTTTCCATTCTTCTTTAGAACTACCACCATATTTGCTAGCCATCTTAGGAACTTGACTTCTATAACCATTCATGTCTTGAGAAGTTTTTCAACTTCCTCTTGGATGATTTGGTCCCTTTCGGGTGTGAACTTTCTTCTATTTTGATGTATGGGTCTGAAAGAAGATCAATGTTAAGTTTATGAGTTATATTCTTCTTATCTATACGTGTCATATGCTCATACTTCCAAGCGAACGTCTTGCTTCTATCATTTAAGAAATTTATTAGTTCTTTGTTTGTTTGTTCTGGTATTGATGATCCTATGAGGACATTAGCTTTAGGATCCTTGGGATTTAGGAGATTTTCCTTCATATCATGTTCTCTTGCTTCTAGTACACCTCATGCCTCTGCTTTAATTGCTTCGCTTGTCATGGTACTGATGAAGGATTCATTAAGGTCTTGTAGCATTCTTTGGATTCTAGTTGATCGCCTATGATCCTCACTATCCCCTAAGGGGTAGGCATCTTGACACATTGACGGTACATTGATGGAACCTCTTTTATGTCATTAATCCATGGCTTACCTAATATAAAATTGTTAGAAGACAAAATATCTATAACACAAAAGCATTGCATAGAATTTACCACTTCGATGTAGATAGGTAGTTTGATCTTTCCAACCGTATGATTTGTTTCACCGTTGAATCCGATTAGTATTGACGATCTCTTGATTATCTTGGATTCTGGAATGTTCATCCTGGTCAGATCATCTATGATTATGATGTTCACCGACGATCCTCCATCCACTAGGATCTTCCTGACAAAATGATGTAAAGAGTTATCACCAATCCATCGTGATGAGGATCTTGGGTGTTTTTTCTATCAGGTTTATCAAAGATGATCTCCTTGTTGTTTGTTATCGATGTGTTCTTTTGGGGTCTTTCTTCCCTTTCTATGTTGGATGCTTTTGCGTGCCTTATAGCTGCATAATAAAAACTTCCACAGATGTCAGATCCTCCATAAATAAAATTGATTACATTGGCGTCATGAGGAAGGGATCTTGGTTTTTCCATGTTCCTTGTAGGATCTTGCTCCTTTTCATTTAATCTTTCTTTTCATCTTCCTAGGATGTCTTTAAGGTGTCCTTTTCTTAGGAGATAGCTAATCTCTTTTCCGAGGGCTATACAATCCTCAGTGATGTGGCCAAAATCATCGTGGTATGCAAACTATTTAGACTTGTATTTCCAGCCACTTGATTTGTCTCCTTTACTTGGCCACCTTGTTTTTTCGCCAAGATCCTACATGTAAAATACTAAACCTAAAACATCCACATAAAAACAATAGCCAGTCATCTTGGGGAAGTCATCATCCTCTCCTTCATTGTCAAGGACATTAACCCTATAATGATTTGGTTTGGAACATGGTTTTGATTTATAAGATCTTTAGGTCGAGGAATCATCCTTCCTATTGGGATTATCGTATGAATTTTGTGGGTTGCTCCTATTTTTGATCTTCGAATCTTCTTCCAGCCTGATGAACCTTAGTACTCTACTTCTGACTCCATCCATTCTTTTGCATGGAGTTATTATAAGGTCTTCGTAGAAAGGAGAGTCTTTCTTTAGGCATATTTTGAAGGCTTTCACGAAAGTTGCCATGTCAATGTTGGGGATAGTCAAAGCTTCCCTTCCAAACCTGTTTACGAATTCCCTAAGGTATTCCTTAGGATCTTGGACTACTCGATAAAGGTCACTGGTGATATTTTCGAACGTCCTGGTACAAGAAAATTGATTGTTAAAAAGATTAACTAAATGGGAAAATGAAGTAATAGAGTAAGGAGTAACATTAAGAAGTCATTTTAAGTTTGATCATGTGAGGGGCGAACCAAAACCCTTGCACTAGCAAGCTTCCTCCAGGTGTGAGGGAATGAGGATGATCTCCATTCTTTCCATGTATTGTGCGACATGTTCCTCATGATCCATAGCTCTATCGTTAGGTTTCATGCTCTTGTATAGGTTGGACCACTCCAGTCACATTCAAGATCGTCTTCCTTAACTGTTGAAGTTCCTTGGCCATGAGGGGGCTCATTCTTGTATCAAGGTCTATAGAGTTAGTATTAAAAGTATTATTATTCATGAAGTTACCAGGATCCTTGTTATTGGGAGTGATGAAGATATCGTCGGGATCCTAGATCACATAGGCTTGCTCGTGTCGAGTTACACTATAAGTAGGAGCAGGTGTTGGTATTGAGGATCCTATCTCCTTACGATTTCCCGAGGATCCTACATTGTCAAAGTTCAGTATCGTGGATTTCAAGATCTACGTTGCTACTCCTTGGCATTTATGGATCTCCGCCCTCATTCTTTCCATCTCCTTGAGTATAGTCTTGTTTTCCTCCCATTGTTGGTTTAGTTGTTGCCTTACCATCTTCACTATTGAGAAGAGTTCGCTATTACGGAACATGAGGATCCTGGAATCTCAGGGATCAAAATGGGAGGATCATGGAATTCTGTGGATCCTGGATTCCCATGGTTGATGATCAGAGAGGTGTTTTTTTAGAAGTATCAAAAGTTTCCTTCTGACCAAGAGGTTCACTTGGAGGTGGTGGAATATTTTTAGAATAAATGGGAGATATAGAGGAAGAAGATGAGTTTGATTGTGTAGATATGATTTTTCGAGAATTATGAACACCATGGGCCCACGGTGGGCGCCAAATTGTTTTTGTCAAAAATCGACTAAGTGGATATCAACCGAATTACATGAGAGGATGTGGTGTTGTAGGTGAAGTGATTAAAGAAATTAGAACAAGATTGCATAAGTGATTTACAAGGAAAGCGCTTGATCCTTGCTAGGATCTCCAACATAAAACCTTAGGAGGTGAAAATGATCACCTTTCTTGTTTGATTTTATTGATTTGAATGAATATTACAGCGAAAACAATGAAGATACGATTATAAATGTTTGAGTAGCTCAAGGTGTCTAAGGTGACAACTTCTTATATGCGGTGTGTGTCATTTACAAGTGTATTTATAGTCTAGGTTAAGTAACTACAAATCCAAGATTTTTGGGTTCCTACTAAACTGGTATTTGCAACGTGCTTTGACTTAGTATTCCCAGGTTTTAAGCCTGGTTGGATTGATTATCCATTGTGAAGAGTCCTATGTTGATCATTTCTGCACATGTGAAAAATAATGAAGAAATGTAGTCATTAAACTTGTTAAGAAATAATAATGGCTATATTCAGGATTCTAATGTAAGTTCGGGATCCTAAGACTCCTTTAAGATCCAAGATCCTATATAGATGCAAGGATCCTTACATATCTTTGAGATTTGGGATCCTAGATAGGATTGAGGATCTTTGTCCTAACAAACATAATGTTGGTGAGCTCACAGGTTTGAAATGTATATATTTGAAAAATACTTTTTATGCATAACTTTATTAAGTTATAAAAGTATTTGGATTTATTTTGTTTAGGTATCTCTTAATAGTATTTGACTATTTCTAGATAAAGTTTCGATGCTTTACTTTTTATCACATACTACCATTCTCTTTAGCCTTTCCCCAATCAAATGGAGTATAATATAATCTTATATGTAGTATTATTATTTTGTAGACACATACTGCTTATACTTTATATTCTAGAAGTATGCCCCTTGGATACTTCTATTATTATGCTTTTATCCCAAAGTAAGCTTGTATAAAGTAATACTTCTATTGAGAGTGATTATATCTTTTATTCCAGAAGTATGCCCTTTGATACTTCAATTATTATATTTTTATCCCAGAAGTATGCTTGTATAAAGCAATACTTCTATTGATAGTGATTATATATTTTATTCCATAGTATGCCCCTTGGATACTTCCATTATTATATTTTTATCGCATAAGTATGCTTTCATAAAGCAATACTTCTATTGAGAGTGATTATATCTTTTATTCCATAAGTATGTCCATTGGATACTTCCATTATTATATTTTTATCCTGGAAGTATGCTTGTAATAAACAACACTTCTATTGAGAGTGATATTATATCTTTTATTCCAGAAGTATGTGTTATAATTTTCTTTTAATGCTACACTTGATACTATGACAAAGTAACAATTAAGTACAGTGCCTTATCCTAAATTTGGCTAGCACTACGACAAGGTATAATATTATTCTTGAGATTTGGCCGGAGTAACAACGACGTATACTAAATATTATTATTTATACGGGCAGAGTGACGACGGCGTATAATAATTATCGATATTTATATGGGCAGAGTAACGACGCCGTATACTAAATATCAATATTTATACGGGGAGAGTGACGACGATGTATAATAATTATCGATATTTATACGCACAGAGTAACGATGACGTATAAATATCACCTATAATTGGCCATCATAACAACTACATGTAGAGTTATACTAGGAACTTGGCCAGTATAACGACTAGACATAATATCATTACTTAAAATTGGACAGAGTACGTACCGGGTATAACATTTATTCTCTAATTTTGGCAGTGTAACGGTAGAGTATTATATCAAATATATTGGATGAGCAGGTTAACGATATCAAATACATTTTGTGAAAATAATATTTATAACATAAAGATATAACTATTTGTAATAAAATACAATGTATCTCTCTATATTTTTTAAAACGATGGAAAAAGGGGTCGTGAAACTCACCCTTTAAGCGTACTTTACTAGACGCTTGAACCGTGGTTGGTGGCATCGGGGGCTCGAGATTGATCGGAATCAAGGGGAAAATATTTAAAGTAATAATAATAATGATTTCCTAAAGAAATATGAAGGAAAAGAAAGAAATCAGTTGAAACTGATTTAGGAAATGAGTGACGAAAGAATAGGGCTGTTGCCCCTTTTATAGTCGAAAAATGAAGGTGTGCTATGTGCAAAAGGAGTGCGCCCCAAGCAAATGGGAGGATCCTGGAGGTGTCATGTGTCACTTTCCTTGTGGTTCCATGTCGCCCTTCTTGAAGCTGCGCACAACGTGCCACCTCCCTATGCCTGCCGCTTTTAGCAAAACTTCAGAAATCTATAACTTCTTCATACGAGCTTCGCGTTTGACGCTCGTTATATGCACATGTAACTCAACAGGTACTACAACTTTCCTTTAGGTTGTGTTAGCTAATTCTGACTTTTATTTGTAGCTCTTATTTTTAAATGATTTAATGATTTTGCAAAAATCATAAGTCTCTCATACGAACTCCGATTTTGACGTTCTTTTTACCAAAATTCTTATCTTAATGAGTACTACGATTTCCCTTTTTGATGACTTTACCCAAAAGTCTATCATCCTCTCTGTATCGTTTGACGTTAATAGTTTTTAACTACGTGGGTGATTTTTTATATCTTATAAAATTCATATCTCCTTCATATGAACTCAGATTTTTACGAAATTTATATTTTCAGGAATGAGAGGATGCATACTTTCTAAATATATATCAATATAGATATGCTTCGGTGCACTAGTTTTTACGACTTATGGATGATTCAGATGAATTTTCCGATTTTTCTTAATACAATACATGATATTGTTATCATATGTTGATATATATATATATATATATATATATATATATATATATATATAAATATGTATATATATATATATAAATATATATATATATATATATATATATATATATATATATATATAACATATTAAGTTTATTATATATGACGTTGGTCACTTATCATAAATAATGATCAGTCCCAAAAGTCTCAATTGTTACAACGACATATGGCGAGACGAAGTCTATTTGATCACCACAATGTGGTATGAGGTGAGTCATCGGGACATGTGGCAGGAGAGTACCACACGTACTAAAACCGGAGTTTATTTGAGCACCACGACATGTCATGCTTATGGCCATGACATGGCACACTGCAGAGTATAAATATGTTCATTTTTGTGTCATTTGAGAGGTTTTGGCACGCGTAATCAGAGATGCTGCTCAGGAATCGTTCTTGGGAGATTATGAAAAAGGAGATATATCATTGTATGCGAGATATTCAGGTACGAGATTTTTTGAGGTATCTTTTACCCCTTTAATTTGTAATTATGATATGTGATAGATATGTAGATTTGTTAGACCCGAATATATGTTACGCGCGTTCGTGATATGGCGCTATTACGGACCCCTTGGTGAGATTATGAGCAAATCTAATGACTAAAGATATAGTAGAGACTGTAAGGGTTATAAACTATAATATTTGAGAAATAACCGTTATGAGAGAATTAGCTAATGGCTTACAGCTTAAGCCTATTGTGATTATATTATAAGATTTGATTATTATTGAGACAAGAGTTGATTGCGTATAAGCTAGTAGTGAGTCATACCGGTTTCTGAGGAACTTGTTATTTGATGAATACGTGTTAGCATGTGATGAGTTGATAGGCAGCGAAGGATCAAAACCAAAACTAGAATTGACTAACTTACTAACTAGGTGAGTAGCACTAATCTAAAACCTATTAATGTGTTATCTACGATACACATTCATTGATTTATATGCTTAATTATTATTGAGTAATCAAATGATAATTGAAAGATTGATTATTCTGAGAGATTAATTTTTGATTGAAAGATTGATTTTGATTGAGAGATGGATTTTTAATTGAAAGGTAACTTATAAATGAGAAAGATCACTTCTAAGTCATGGTTTGCATTAGATTGGTGATATATGTGATATCTATAATATATAATATATGAATTATATAGAGATCCAAATAATTTATTATTATTTAGAAACTATTCAGTACTGATAGATAGATTTTATAAACATCACGAGTGAGGAATTGATCATATTTATAGATACATTATAATTTATAGATTGGTTACGATTGATAGATTGATTATGATTGAAATAAAACATGATAGAAAGAGAAAGAGTGAGAGAGAGAGAGAGAGAGATAGACAGAGAGAGAGAGAGAGAAAGAGATAGTAAGTGTGTGAGAGAGAGAGAGATCTTGAATAAGAGACTGACCATGATTGCGACAAATCACGATTGATAGATTGATCACGAGTACGATTAATTATGATAAAGAGAGAGATAATACTAACAAATTGATCACACTGAGAGAGAGAGAGAGAGAGAGAGAGAGATCATTAATGAGTAATAGATCACTATTGAGAAACTGATTATTATTACAACTAATAATAGAGTTTGAAAATACCACTAATGGTTGTAATTTATTTGTTACATATTAGTGATGATTACTTGATTACGATATATTGCGTTTATGTGTTTATGTTATTGTAGTTTTTATTTATTAATCCATGATGCTTACGTTTCTATGATATTTATTTTGTAGGTATATTATTATGGCCCCCAACTCGATCTAGCACTTAAGGACAGTACGATCCTTATGATAACTTCTTGTGTACTAGAGTTCTAGTGTGCATTAAAATTATTTATAGAATTTTAAAAGAGAAATGAAATTTTAGGGGAGTACTTGGTATGAAAACATGGGTGTTACAGTTTAATGGAGTGATGCGAATTGACTTGGGAGTCTTGGAACAATCCTTAGAACAGGTATGGATAGGTGTGGAAGGTAGTATTGGGCCCGTACTACTAAATGTGTAGGATCCATACTTGCATCAAGGAAGTTTTACATGAATACCAAGGAACTTATAGGTGGGTATGTACAGTGTGGGTTAGCAGTGTGCCTAGATTTTGATGTGTTTCTATTATCTTTCAGATTCACATAATGACCTTTTGTGTTGGAGATTCAAGTTTAAGTGAGAGGGATGTCTGTGATATCATCTCTGCAGATTTTGCGGTTCATGAAGGAGGATTTTCCTAGTATTATCAATTGTTAGGGATGAATTGATTTTAGTATTGGACGAGCGCCTTACATTATGTAGGATGAGTTGGAGTTCAGTTGGCCATAGGCAAGTAAGGTTACCTTCAAAGAGTTTGGTGCTTGTGGAGCTCCTTGTCTTATAGGGAAGAGGGAGCCTATTGCTAGTATGCGATGGATTGTCGAGGTAGAGAGTTCCTTTTGTGCCAGTTTTTTTCAGTACAGGCCAAGGTCAAATTTGCAACGTGTCTGTTGCGCCATAGAGGTATGGATTGGTAATGCAAGGTTATTCATGGCCTTAAACCAAGTGCGTCAAGTCCATGACCTGGGAGGGATCTTTTTCATCGGGTCCAAGAGAGAATTTGTGCCGACAATTGAGATTCAACAGTTGGCTTAGGAGTATCTAGTGCTTGAGCAGACTACAAAGACAGTGGTTGAGATCACTATCAAGTTCAAGGAGAAAGTGTTGTTTTGCCCTCAGTATGCAGCAACAGAGAAAATTAGGATGAATTGTTACGATGACATGTTGAGGATAGAGATCTGGGAGTTTGTAAGAATTTCTAAACATAAGACTATTTCTATAACACCCACGTTAATCGCTAGGCATAGTTATGAATCAGTATGTATGTCATTTGACGATTAAAATCTTCTATGAATAAATAAAACTATATATATATATATATATATATATATATATATATATATATATATATAATGTGAATTTTACAGATATTAGGTATATAAAATATCTATGTAAAAGCTTAGGTCAAAACTTATGCCTAGTATGCCCAACGTACTTCCTTGTATGCCCATAGTACTAGGCTTAACTCTTAAACCACTAAACTTCCAGAGGCCATAACTTCTTTGTTCTACATCCGATTTCGACGTTCTTTATATCCACGAAAAGGTAATCAGGAGCTCTAACAATTATATAAACTCATCCTTGCCTTAAAGTGTTTCAAATTACAATCCAAAATCCATTAAGGCCCGAAATGAAACATTACTGATACACCCTTGGGCTCCAAAACACAAACCGAACTTCCGAAAGACCTAATCTATAATACCCACATCCAAAAAGGGTCTAAATCTCACTTTCCTCCAGGCCTGAATCCTTTTGATGTGTCATGGGCCCGAATAATGAAACGATTCGAAATCAGGTGTTACAACTCTCCCCCACTTAAATTAGATTTCGTCCTCAAAATCACTTCTTAATATCATCCAGCTACACCAGACAACTTGAATAGTCGAAGCCACAATTTCAATACGGAATGAGAGAGCACTCACACCTACAACAACATTCCAAAATTGTAACCAAACCTGGCCTTAGTAGGGCTCTCAATTCCTTACGACGGACGGGTCTTTACCTCACTAAATCTAACCCTTGAAGAAAACGATTACTAGTTGCCCGAAATCCAAAATTCAAAGACCCTGTCTAACTCCCTGACAGACCACCCACTCTGAAACACTATCAAATAATCTCCACTTCGTAATCCAAACCGATCATAATACTTCAACCCTTGATTATCTTGTTGCTTCAACCGGAAACAGAATCACTGACCATTCATTGTTTGCCGAAAAAATTTCACCTAACAGAAAGATTAGATAATCCTTCGAGTAAAAGACTCATCCCCATAACGGCTAAACTCAGACGAGAGTTGTGCAGCAGGTTCAAATCTATTACTCTGAGATTATTTAACCCATGCTAGCAAGTGACATAACATACTCACTGAATAACAAGCGGCTCTAGACACGAGTCCCAACTACTAGCACCACATCCGACTCATCTTGTTGTCCAATAATTACATTCCAGATGCAACCGAGATCTCCCTGGCCTCATACTCACCTACCCATTAACAAATATACTAGATTTCCACCCATTCGCTGAGACTAATAGCCTCACACAGTCACACCACGCGACTTCCGAATGAGGGTTTTATCTGACAAGAGTTGTCCTAGATAACTCGCCATCGTGGCTCCAACAGCCCTTCCGATCCAACCAAACTTAACCAACCATCAAACCTGATGCAACCAAATCCATTTGCTAAAAGTGAATGCTACATGTCCCAATGTAGTCTTATATTACAGTCGGCTTCATACGATCGACAACCTCCCTTAACTCCATGAATGTTGTGCCCTTTCCATAGTCCCACAACCTGTTATTCCATGCCCTAATCTCACCTAGAGGAACTACAAGCCAAGTCATATATTTTCCATGCTCTCATAGCTACTCGATAACTGGTGAATGCCACGGGCCACCCCACAATCTTACAACACTACCACACTACCTGCCAACCTAGTGAATGATACGGTCACCCTGCAGTCTTACAACACTCCCATACCATGTGTCAATATAGTGAATGCTACATCCACTTTGTAGTCTTACAACACTCTTATACTATATGCCAATCTAGTGAATGCTAAGGCCACCCCGCAGTCTTACAACACTCCTATTCCGCCATGGTCACCACCCATGGTCTTACCACACATTTACCATTCCAACCAAAATCATCCTGATTCAAATCTGCATCTGAATATATCCCAACTAGGTCTTCGAGTCATGCTTCGAACCCCAGAGCCTTAATCAGACAAGAACAAGAAGAGAGGCTCTAACACCACACTCGACCTGGATCCATCCACATACCCCCCATACGTCACTACTTATGTTCAATGAAACTTGAATATCCTTTCTTGTGTAATCCATTATACCAACAATTCTCCCCTACTTGGATTCGAATGTTCCCTCCTAATCCTCAAGATTTGATGGATATACAATTCATCTCGCAACTTTACTATTCAAGCAGTTGACAACATGAGCTGACAAGAACTAGCATTCCAATACTAGCCAATCTTAACGATCACACACACCTTCCAAAACTAGATGAATACTTTGCGAAATCTCAACGAGCTCAAATATACAAATCACTTTCCACTGACTCCACTACAAGTCCTAAGAAACTTATCGGATGACAAAGAACAACATCACAAATATCGAAGCGGGTACCCACCTAATTCCATGTCCTACTTATACTTAGATCAATTCCCATGTGAACCTGCATCTGACCACAATACGAAGGTATGAACTTGGTAACTATTGATCTTACGCCCACGATCAACCCATCCCTTATTACATCGAAACCATGAGAAACGCCTACATACTCTGCATCCGAACCTGACATGTCCACCTAGCAAATTTCTTGAATCCTTGCTGAAACTACTAAAGATTGGATCAACTATTGGTCTTTTCTCACTTCATGATAGTTCCAACTATAGTCGATGCCTCCCACATCACAATCCAAATCTGGCTCACCCAACATCCCCTAAACACGGTTCTCGGCATGCAAAATGGCATATGAAGATTCTAAAAAAAATGTCTACACCATCATGACGAAAAACTATAATCCCAGACAGAGACTTAGATACATCCACATGTCATCTCATATAAAATCAAACAATAATAATATAATAAATAAGAACATAAAGGAAAAGAATGTGTCACACCCCGAAAACCATAGGCGGAAACATTTCCGGGGTTGACTCCAAGTTGAGTATCAAATCCAATGTACATAGTAATCACAGTAAACAACCATTACATTACATATATTTGAAAGTTTACATTTGTTTCAAAAGTAAATTATACAAGTGTTATACATATATCATATGAACAAAAGTTGAGACGAGTCTTCTGAGCACTTCGTCTTCTCCAAAAGATATCGCCGGGTACTTGTCTAATGTGGACCTGAGAATACAAGCAGTTTGAAAATCAACATAAAGCTGGTGAGATCATAAGCGGTTTTGTTTTATGAAAATGCATTGGTTTCCTTTAATTTTTTCGAAAAGGTTTGTTATTCAAGAAAATCCCATATTTTCTTATGTAAAGTTAGTTTGGTTATCTTTCGTTATAGATCAATTACGTGATATATGTTAACCCCAGGAAAATCCCATATTTTCCTAAATGCAAGATTGATTGAATAACACAGAGTATAGTTTAATACACAAAACTATATATTGAGGATCATGGGATTACTATCCCGAATTAGATATGAAATACTTTGATATACACGAATTGTAGATAGAAAGTAGTTTGAAAACCTTGGGATTATCATCCCGAACTAGTTACAAGATAGTTTGATATACTTGAAATTATAGATTGAAAACCATGGGACTACTATCCCGTACTAGATATAAGATTGTTTGATAAAACCATGGGATCACTATCCTGAACTAGATATAGTTTCAAACCATGGGATTACCATCCCGCACAAGATATATATATATATTGAAATCATGGGACTATCATCCCGTACTAGATATAAGATATATACATACTGAAAACCATGGGAATAACATCCCGCACTAGATACAAGCTCGATAGACTGAAAACCATGGGACTACCATCCCGGACTAGATATAAATTCTAAAACCAAAGCTGTGAATAAACTTATATTAATACATATTGTGAGTCGGGTAACCATGCTGATACGACAACGAGACCTCCTTGACGTTTCTCAGACGTCAGACGATATCCAGAATTTGTCACCCCAGGCGTGCCCGCCTAACTGTAGCTAGTAGTTAAGGTGTGGGATTGTTAGTCCCGAATAGATCTATTCACAAATTCCTCGCTCTCCCTCCAGGAGACTCTGGTTACACTTTCGGGGAGGATTTACTGATCATCCATAAAGGGTAGGGACAAACTCACAAGCTAGTACTAAACTATTAACAGGGTTCTCATACGATATCAAACATACAAAAGATTATGAAACATAATACATTGAATATAGATGCATACAATGAAACTATCTGGCAATACAATCAAAAGATACGGAGATAAACTGAATCAGACATAATTTATCTAATAACTTTATACACATATCAGTACATGATAAAATGAACGCTAAAGACCCCAAATTATTCCCATAATAATTTGATTAGTTTGGTTATTTTCTTAACTAAAATCCATTTAGTTGTAATTGATAAATCATCCCTTATGCTCAACATAATACATAAGGAGTAAAAGAGTTTATAAGTTTGCCAGATATTATTTGAAACATATCAATGTTATGATTTGAAAACAGTTATAGTTTGCTTGTATTCCCCCCTGAAAACATTGAAAAACACGGAAAAGCGTAGGGGTATGAACTCACCAAACGAGAAACGTGACGATTTCGGATGTTAAACGTTGGTCCGGGGCTTGCAAACGCATGAGGTTCCTAAGTATAATGTAAAGATACACATTTGTATCTAATTAGGACTTAGATTGATTATTTGCTAGGGACGAACACTTGTAATCACGGAAACACCCCATTACGAGTGTTTGGAGGGACCCGGGTGGCGTTTAAGGACGTGTAATGGCACTAGGGACTTGGAACTTGAGTTTACTCCCCATGAGTAAACTCATACAAGAGTTTTTGGTCTAAAACACTCATTCCCCATGAGTTTACGGCCGTAAACTCATGGTGGGGTGGTTTATGGTGCAAAATGGCTTCAAACACTTAGGGATAAATGCTAGACTTTGGTTTTTGACTTTGGAATAGATTATAACACATATAGGGACCATTTGTTGGAGTTTACGGCTGTAAACATGGAGTTTACATCCGTAAACTCCCCCATACATAGAATCGTTAATGTTTTGGTCCTTTAATCAATCACATGTGATTCTAATGATTTTTCCTAGCCTTGTATGGATTTTTGAGGGACATTTGAGGTGTTTTTGGAGTTTACGGCCTATGAGACCCCCCTCATGGCCGTAAACTCTCCTAGAGAGGGATTTATTATGTTGTAAGTCCAATAACTTGTTTGTAAACACTTCTAAAAATTATTTTAAGGCTTTAGGGGTGTTAAAGTGGCTTTCTAACACCTTAAATTGAGTTTACACCCAAGGTTGAGGAGTTTACGGCCCAAGCACATGCCTTGGCCATACACTCATATAAATCCCCCAAAAATTATGTTTAAAGTGTTCCAAGGCTATAGAAATTATTCTAGAAGTCATAACCATGTCTTGTTGAGGTTTAGGAAGGGTTTAAGGGCTTAAAAACCCTATAATTATGAGTTTACGGCCTAAACACCATACTTGGCCATAAACTCCTATAAAAGTCTCCAAATTATAGTTTAAGGCATTCTAGGTCCATTCCATAAAGCCATCTAGCCATATCTAAGTCCCAAAATTGTTTAGGAGGGGTTTAAAGGCATAAAAACCCACTAAATATGTGTCTACGGCCCAAGCTCCTTCCAGGGCCGTAAACTCATCTACAAGGTCTTAATTCATGTTTTAATCTTGAATTTGAAGGCCAAATATGCTATACAATGAGTTTAGAAAGGTACCTTAGAGATTTGAGGCCTTAAAATTGAGTTTTGGACCCTTTAAACTTGGATTTAGGAGAGAGGTTAGAGAGAGATTAGAGAGAGGAAGAAAAAGCTTCAAATGAATGTTTAAACACATTTATATAGGTCCTAAAACTTGGACACTATGGAATTCTACCCGATACCGGCCTTAAACGGGGCTTTAGGTCGCACCCGATTAAGTTTCCGTCACTTGGCGGGGACGTTTCTAACTTTTTGAAATAAACATTTTTGGGCTAGATTCATGAGTTCCTAAAAGATTTGGACACTCATTGGATTTATAATAACATATAAATTTAAATTATTCAACCCAAAACGAAAACGGAACGATTGACAAACGGCGAATCTTTACGGGTAGAACGGGTTATCGGTGATGAACAACTTCGGGTTGTTACAGAATGCAATACGCACCTGCGACATCAACAGATGGAACTCAAATCCCATTCACCTGCAACTGAAATGTTTGGCTCCTCACTACAAGAACCACTCCTTTGTCCTCGCGACCATCGGTAATCCTCAAAGTGGTTAGAGCAGGGGCTCTCACCGCTTCTCTCATCAAGTCCGGAAACTTGGCCTTCTTGTGGCCTACTTTTTTGCAGTGAAAACATAACGGGCTCATCCCCTAGGGAAAATCTCGGATGACATAACCAAACCTGCCATACTTGTAGCAACCCATACCCCTCGATCGACAAACCCTATCGTGCTGCTTCCCGTATGTGTTGCACTAAATCCGACCCTGCTGGCCCCTCAACCACTGGTCTGAAGTCTTGGGCCTCTTCGCAAGACCCTAAACTGCTTGCACCTACTCTGGCCTCCGCTTCCCAGGTGCTCCAAATCAATCTCATGTTCTCGAGCTCTCGCGATTATATCATTCAGGGTCTTGCATCCTGACATACTCACAAACTCCTTGATGTCGTCCCTCAGCATATCATGATACCTTACCTTCTTCATCTCCTCATCTACTGGATGTTGCGGAACCAATAAATCCCTCTCTAGGAACTTGGTAGTGATCTCTGCCACAGTCTCAGTAGTCTAGCAAAGGCCCTGAAACTCCCTTGCCAACTGTTTTACCTAAACATCTGGTGTAAACTCGGCCCTGAACCGAGTCACAAACTCATCCCAAATTATCATCTCCAGGGATTCGCCTCCTAAAGTGAATTCTACCTCCTCCCACTAAGCTTGGGCTCTATCTTCCAGAAGATAGGAAGCAAATCTTACCTTCGGCCCTCGGGACAAAAACTTGTCTAGAAAGTGTTCACCATGTCCGCTAACAATCTCCTACTAGAAATAGGGTCCTTCTCCCCAAAGAATGTGGGAGCTCCACAAGCATGAAAATTGAAAAAGGAAAGAGTGCGACCTCCTACAATACCCATCATCTCAGTATGGAACATGCCCAGAGGCTCATCCAAAATCTCCAAAATCCCATCCTTGACCGTACCAAAGATCACAGGAGTTTGCTCCAAAATATCGTGGGTGATCTTCTAAGAGATAAACTCCTGCAACCGCTCATCAATCGGCTCAGTACCTGTACCTGAGCCTGAACCAAAACCTAAACCTCCTTCCTAAGTGCTCATCACCATTTTGAAAAACAATCATGCAAATGATCGGGACATAACCATGAATCCTCATCCAATAGGCTTCCTAGAATCTTCGTGACTCTCCTTGATTCGAGTATGGATCCTGTGCTTTCAATAGTATGAGCCCAATACTACCGTCAACACATATCCATGATTTCCTCAAGAATCATCTCAAATCCTCTAAGTCACCTTCTCAAACTGATACTCAAAATACTCACTGCAGAGCACAACCAACCCACTAAAAGCACTTCCTAGACTCTCCTAGGTTCCCAACCTCATCCAGCCATCAGTTGCTAAAAAACTCCCATTAATGTCAACTAACTACCTCATGAATACAGTCACATGCAAAAATTCTCAAACAACCTTTCAAGTAAAAGACTCAACCCTACAATGATTGGACTCAGACAAGAGTTGCGTAGTAGGGTCAAATCCATCACTCTAAGATTATTTAACCTTTGCAACATTTTACATGACATATTCACTTAATAGTTAACTCACATCACTAAGAGTCCCACAAAGAACAAAACAAGCAACATTCGAGCAACAGAAAATCTAACCAGCATACCAATAATCAAGACATTCTACCCAATTATCTAAAACCATACTAGCATGCAATTCTACAAGCTCAAACAATTATTCATATAATGGCATCTCTCCTAACATGAAATCCTGAGCAGATCCTTAGCCCTAATCTAGCATGCAATTCTCATAACAAACAAGTATAGGAATTTTGGGAATCACTTAGTTGAGCTCGGCAGATTACACGCATCACACCCCTTTTCTTTTATTAGAAAATCCTTTGATAAAACATTTATTTTATGAAATTTATTTTACCAAACCCTTGGTTTGAGTTCAGACAAACCTGAGAGTATGCTCAAATCCCTCTAACAAAGGCTCTGATACTAACTTGTAACAGCCCAAAAATTATGAGGTAAAATTTCATTTTTAATTCAACCAAAACACCAATTACCTTTTATTCTAACATTCAAAAGTAGCTTATAATAAAACAGTCATCATAGTACAATCCCAAAATCATCACATTCTGTAAATATGGGTGGATGCAGTGCAGTTACGTCCCTTCCGTTTTGTACTGGAAGTACCTGAAACCATAAACAATAAACCGTAAGCACAAACTTAGTGAGTTCCTCAAAATACCACATACCATACATACAATAGAGAATGTTATGTGTCAGCCATAGTCTTGCCATTATGCCACGAGCCGTATCATGGTCTTTTCTTGCCAAGTCGGGGGCCAAAACCTTGGGACTTACACACAAGTGTCAAGAGTCACCACCTGGTCTTCCATGCAAGTATCACAAAGAAAACTAGCATACTATCTAAACGCATATACATAACTATCTAAGTGCCAAGCTCCAATTCCTGGTCTTGCATAAAAAATTTCCAAGAGCCACCTCCGGGTCTTCCATATAAATGCAACGGCCACCCGCTGGCCTTCCTATAATACGTAAGCCAATGGGTCAGCATTGGTTCCTTCAACCCATAGTATTGTGAGGTTAATGACCACAATCTGTAGAAAATCTATGATGAGCACTCGGACTGCCGGTACGAAAAATCCCTGCGCTCAAATTACTTACAAAGATGATGATGAATCTGGATCTCTAAGCTTCACACCAATAGAAGAATATTCAATAACCTTCTATCTTTTCAAAATGCATGAAAAGACACTAGGATTATTCACAAGAGATTGAGAACACTAACGAGGTGACTATGAGTCGCGATTAGGGTTCAGGATGATGGAGGCTGATCAATAAGATGACCCATAGTGATATAAGTTGCTTAAATAGGGAAAAGACCCTAAAAATTAGGTTTTTATCTAGATGGAGTACACCCCGCATACTCCATAAGGTGCATGCGATTCTTCTGGCTAGTACGCCCAACGTACTAGGGTTAGCTCTTAAACCACCAAACTTCCGGTTGCCATAACATTTTTGTTCTACGTCCGATTTTGAAGTTATTTATATAGACGGAAAGGTAATAAGGAGCTCTACACTCATATCAACTCACCCTTTCCTTAAATCTTTTCAAATTACAATCCAAAAACCATAAAGGCCCGAACCGATACATTACCGATATACAGTTGGGCTCCAAAACACGAACGGAACTTCCGGATCACCTAATCTAAAATACCCACATCCAAAAAGGGTCTAAATCTCTCTTTCCATAAGGCCCGAAGCCTTATTATAACTGATCTTTGGGTCACCACCCTGAATAATGAAACGATTCAAAATCATGAGTTACACATAACCTGACAAGTCACAGCAGCCAAAGCTTTATATTCACATTCAGTTGTGGATCTTGAAATTTTATCTTGTTTTTTACTTTTCCAATAAATTATAGAATTACCAAATTAGACTTAATACCCAGTCACAAATCTTCTAGAAGATACACGTTTTACCTAGTCAGCATGAACATAGGCAAACAAACATATATTTTCATTTTTAACAATATTGATACCCTTTCCTGGATTTAGTTTCAAAAATCTCAAAACTCAAAAAGCAACATTCAAGTGAGATTTTCTAGGAGAACACATGAACTGACTAAGAGTCTACATTGTAAACGAAATATCTAATCTTGTTATTGTCAAGTAAATTAACTTACCAATAAGCTTTTGATATTCAGTAATATTAACAAATAAAGAATCTTTTTCATTTATTCCATTTTCACTAATAACAACACTCATGTCAAGAGGAGTCTTAGCATCTTTGCAGGTAAGTTTACCAAATTCAAGAAGTAACTTAAGGCAATATTTTCGTTGAGTTAAACATACTCCATCAGCCTTATCAATAACTTGAATTTCCAAAAAGAATTTCAGTTTACCCAGATCTTTAGTCGGATATTTATACTTTAAAAACTCTTTTAGTTTATTAATTTCTAATTCATAGTTACCAGTAAGCACTATATCATCAACATACACAAGCAGCATAACAATATTTTCATTATTATTTTTAACAAACAATGAGTAATCATTCATACTTTGAACAAATCCAAATTCAAATAACAAAGAGCACAATTTCAGTTCCATTTTCTAGGTGCCTGTTTTAGGCCATACAAAGATTTCAACAATTTACAATCACGGGTATGACCACGAGTATGATACCCTTGAGGAAGAGTCATGTAGACTTCTTCATCAAGATTTCTGTGTAGAAAAGCATTATTTACATCAAGTTGATACAAGCTCCACAAATTATTAACAACTAAATAAATTACAACCCTAACAGTAACCATTTTTGCTATAGGTGAAAAACTTTCTTCATAGTCTATTCCCTCCTTTTGATTATAACCTTTAGCTACAAGTCTAGCTATTTATCTTTCAACCTCATCCCTAAATTTGTATTTAATTTGATAAACACATTTACAACCAATGAGTTTTCTATTAAGGGTTAAATTAGTAATGTCCCAAGTTCTATTTCGATGTAAAGCCTCCATTTCTTCATTCATAGAAATTACCCAATTTTGAATCAGTGGAGGCTTCCAAAAAAATTATGAGACTCAACAATTTTGTTTAAATTAGACACAATACAAAAAATTTCAACATTCAAATTAGCATAATTCAAAGTCCTTTCAATACCATATATATGCTTACCTTTTATAATACAGTCATCAAATCTAAGAGGCGTTCTAGACTCAATCCTAGATCTCTGAATAGAGTCACTACCAGATGGTTCAATATTCACTTGACTACTTTCCTAGAAAAAATAGAAACACAACCCTCCTAAGACTGAGGCGTTTGTATCATGCCACCCTTGATGCTAACACTAGCAGGCTCAGATGAATTGGATGTACTAGTGTTATCAGTATGGTGGCTCATCTATGGTAAACTAGATATAGGAATCTCATTCATCAAAGAAGATTTAAGTACATCATCATAGGAACTAGAGATTATGGGATCAGTTTCAACAAATTCATCAAAAAAATGAAGATAATAAAGGCGCATCGTTTATTTATTTTTCATTTTGAAAGGAAAAACATCTTCATAGAATTTTACATCTCTGGACAAGAAAACAAAATAAGAATCAAGACTAAACAACTTGTAACCCTTTTATCATTTGAATAACCAATAAGAACACACTTTTCAAATCTTTCAACAAATCTATTGGTTAAATTTAATTTTATAGCAAAACACAAACAACCAAAAACTCTTAAATTCTCAAACTTTTGAAGACAATTATAGATCATTTCAAAAAGATTTTTCCCTTTTAGAATAAGAGTAGGAAGCCTATTTATTAAAAAACTTTAGTTACTACTGCTTCACCCCAAAAATTGAGAGGTAAACCATATTGAAATAAAAGAGACCTTGCAACATTTAAAAGATGTTTGTGCTTTATCTCTACAGCACCATTCTGTTGTAAAGTGTAAGCACAAGAAGTTTGGTGAGAAATACCATTTTTAACAATAAAAATCCTTAAATTTATGATTAACAAACTCATTCCCATTATCAGACTTAACAATCTTAACATTCGAATTGAAGTGATTCTTCAAAACATTATAAAACATAGTAAACCAATAGAAAACCTCAGTTTTAGATTTTAATAAATACACCCATACTCCCTACCGAAGACATCAACAATACTCAATAAATATTTAAAACCATCCATGGTAGCAATTTTATAGGAACCCCAAACGTCTAAATGCGCTAAGTCTCCTAAAGCAACACTTTTATGTTCACTTAATTGAAAAGAGTTCCTAGAGTGCTTAGCTTTATATCAAACATCACAAGGGGGAAGAGATTCAAACCCAAAAGTAAGAACATTTAAAGACTGGATAGTTGGATTTCCTAGTCTATTCTGCCAGGTAAATTTAGAGACACATGTTCCTTTATTTAGAGAGGGTATCCTACCTGAAGTATAAGGTCCTTCAAGATAGTACAGCCCCCCAGACTCATACGATTCCCCACAGTCACCTTGGACTGTGATCCTGAACAACATTGTTAAATTCATCAAAAACAACTTGACATTTATTATTTTACATAATTTGTGAACAGAAAGTAAGTTAGCATTAAAATCATGAACAACAAAGATATCAAATAAGGTCACTAATTCAGACAAATCCATATTACCAATATTATTTATTTTTGTAGAAGAACCATTTGGATGATCAACTCTGAGATCTAGTTTAGAAACATCCACAACATTATTCAAACGAGATTCATTTTTTGTCATGTGATGATTTGCCCCCGAATCAATGACCCATTTCTTATTGGAAACTTTATTACACACAAATGAGCAGCAACAAATATGTGTCATATTTGTTGTAACCTCACTAGTACTTTATTTCTCATTTATGAGATTCAAAAACTTTGAGTATTGATTACTTGTAATAAAAAACTTGTCAGAAGCTGAGTTAGATTTCACATCAGACACAGAGGAATCAACAAAGTTAGAAGTAACAGAAATAGTACCAGAGAAAACCTTACTAAAATTTTGATTTTCATTTTTAAACTTAAACTCCTTAAGAAATTTAATGAGCTTATAACATCTCTCAATGGTATATCCCTTCAAACCACAATTTTTGCACTGTAATTTGTATTATTTTTAGACTTGTTTCTTTTCTGGTCATTAGATCTTCCAACAAAGGAAGAAGCCCAGGGCTTTGTGGAAGTTTAAGCAATGAAACCACCTTGTTGATGTGATTCCTCATGAGAGATAAAAATTGCATAAGTATCATTAAATTAAAAGGCATATTTTACTTATGAATCCACATATCACATATCACACATCACATTAGCCATAAAGCTACATATACCACATAAGCCATGCATACAACATATATGGATGCCCTGGAAACCCTCGAGGGTCTTACTCCAGGTGCCTCGGGAACCCCCTGAGGTCTTAGCCCACGTGCCTCGAGAACCCCCCGAGGTCTTTACCGAGGATGCCTCAGAAACCCTCCAAGGTCTTACACCTAGGTGCCTCGGGAACCCCCCCAGGTCTTTCATCGAAATGTCACAAATAACTAGCATATCACATATTCCATAACCCACTAGCACATCACATAACAATTAATGGGTCGTCCTTGGTGTCTTAGACCCATTGGCATGGTGAAGAGACTCACATCTCTCGAATGTTGAACTGAAAAGCTAGAATCAGATATGTCCCACGTGCTGCTCCAACTCAACTGCCTAAAAGCATCATAAGATAGACGTGTCATAATCCCAAAATTACCCTCAAAGTCAACCCTAGTAAACCTTGGTCAAAGTCGCAGTCAACAGTCCATGTTGACCTCAACTCGTCGAGTTCCTGCTAACTCAAGAAGACCTGATCAAACCCTAGCCAACTCGCCAAGTTGTTTCATCAACTCGCCGAGTTCACTTGATATCCAAAATGCGGGAAAACCTAAACTAACTCATCGAGTTCCTAGGGCAACTTGCCGACTTCCCTTTCCTGTTTTCTTGTTGTGATGATACACCGAATGCAGGGACTCTAGAGCTTAGATCTGAAGCCCTAAGGTGTCTACAAGGATCAAGTTTCTAACTTTACCTTCTAGAACCATTCTAAATGCTCTAATACCCTTATCTAAGGTTGGAAAGCTCCAAAGCTTTGCCATATGGTCCAAAACTCTAGGGATCTGAAATCCCTCCTTTCCAGAAGAGTTTCTAGTCCTCAAACGTTCCAAAGATGGAGGCTTTATAGACATGCATGTCCAATGCATGTCTCCAGGTCAAATGGCAAAAAAGAGGGAAATATGCCCTAAAAACCCTTGCATGGTGTCCTTTCTCGACCAAAGGCTAGATCTAAGCCACCTTGGGACCATTTTGCCCTGGAGATTCATAAAGTTTCAAACTTTATGAATCCCATGCATACAATCAACAAGAAGGATAGGAAAGGAAGAGTAAACTCAAGATCTAGCCATATTCTATGATAAAAATCGAGTCCTGAAGACTTACAACAGTCCACAAGATGTTCAAGCTCAAGAGTGAGGGCTTGGTTTGCTGGATCTTCTCACTGTCTCCTTCTTATTAAGCTTCAAAGTCACACTAGCTCACAAAATGAAAGAGAATGGGGATGTAACGCCCGTAGATCCGAGCTAGTCAATTTAGAGATAATAGGGGTCAAAAATGACTTTTCGACAAAAGATTATATAGAATAAATAATCTTAACCAAGTTGTAGAATATGTATCAAGGGTTCTGTACACATAAAGAACACCGAAATCCGAGTTATAACGAAGAAGTTATGGCCCGTCGAAGTTTTTCGGCAAAACCGACACGGCACCAGGAGACGTAAATAGTAAATTTACGATGGAGGAACTTTTAGCCTTAGCAATCTAAACAAAAGTTGTAGTATATGTTAAGATGAGAATATATAAAAAAAAAAAAAGAACGCCCAAATCTGACTTCGTATGAGGAAGTTATGAATTTTCTAAGATTTGGCTTAGTAGTGCACGGCCCGGAACTCGATTTTTAGTTCGAGCGGTTTTGGCTTACGCGACCTAAATGAGAGTTGAATATCTCATGACTAGGAACTCAACAGTAAAAAGACGGACGGAAATGGAGTCCGTATGAAGGAGTTACAAATTCTTCACGCTCATTTAACAGTCTAAACGTCTCCTACTGTTAAATTTGAGATCGGTCAAGAATTAGCCGACGGAGTCTAAATGAAAGTTGTAGATCTTGATTTTAACTACGCATTGAAAAAAATAACGTCGAAAGCAGAGCTCGTATGTGAGAGTTATGATTTTTCTAAGTTTGAAGGTTGATACGCGATAGGGGTGACGTGGCACCACCAGAATTGGACACGTGCCACCACCAGAAGGCTACCACATGCCCCAACTCGGCGAGTAGGTCCTCCTACTTGTCGAGTCCATCAGTCAGCACCCCTATAAATAGAGGTGTCGGGTTCCCTCACTTCCTCACACCTTCAAACCCTTCTTTCTCTCTCTAGTTTCTCTCTCTAAATCCCCACCACCCCCCCCCCTAAAGTGTAGGTAAAACCCCTAGCACCCGAAGTAAGCCCCGAGGCTCTCGAAGCCTCGAGAAAAGAGCATTTCAGCTCAGAAACGCTGCTCCAGCGAAGCCTGGTTTTCGAGAAAACCCGTTGTAAGTGAGCTATGCCTACCCTATCTTTAGTATAACTTATGTTTCAATATAGTAATGTTATTAGGTCCTTATAAGGAGTATTTGGGATATTATTATGGGTTATATAAGTATTGTTTAACGCTTATATAATAGTAATAATAGCTAGACTATTAATTAGTCGTGGTTAACGTTAAACTAAACCCTAGTGATATTAATACTAGGTTTTGTCGAGGAAAATTATTTTAAGAGTAACGAAGTGCTGTCCAAGTGCCGATCACCACCTTACCAAGTGAGTGCATGGTCCCTTTCATCTTACACATAGATATGAAATATTTAATATAAATTACGTGCTATGTGTGAATATTGTCTGAATGCTTGCTATCTATGCCGGGTGAAATAATTTTATACATGTTTTAGATGATTTAAACTGTATACCTATTTTATATATACAAATATGTTGGGTATGACTAAGGTAGATGAATGATGAGAGATAAAAGATGATGTGAGTAAACATAGACAACTATAGACTTAGTGCCTAATAATAAACATCGGTAACTATGGACTTAGTGCCTATTGGACAAACACTGGTAGCTATGGATTTAGTACTTGTTAGGAATTGGTAGCTATGGACTTAGTACCTATTAGATAAGCACTGGTAGCTATGGATTTAGTACCCGATGAACAAACTACAACAGCTATGGAATTAGTGCTTTACGAACGAGCATTGGCAGCTATGGATTTAGTGCCAGCCATATAACCCTGGAAGCAAGGGACCTCGGAATAAACGAAGGCAGGATAGATGACTCTTAGGTTAGACTCTTGAGAGTAAGGAAGATAATGAGGATGGGTAATTGGGTTGATTGCTTTATTGTTTAAACATAATAATTATATTATTGTGGGTTGAAAACACTATGTACTCACCAGGTTTCCCAACTTGACCCACTCAGTTTATGTATATCACAGGTGTTGATATGAAGTCACATTTCACTGAGAGATTAAGGAGATATAAATTACTAGTCATAATCAATGTAAGTTATGTTTATGCTTATGTTTCTGAATTGACGATGACATCCCAAATGTTTTAAAATGAATAAACATACTTTTCTTCGGAAATGCTTTGATAACATATTTATCATGTTTTACTGGGAACATATTCCGCAACGTTGTTATTAAAAGAGATACTCTGATTTTTATAAAGCATAAACAAAATCGGTCTTTTCTGGCCGTGAAAATGGGGATGTCACAGGGGATTAGGGTTAGCACATATATTCTTAGGGTTTAAAGGCTGATGGAAGGTCAGCCTCAAGGCTCTTAAGGAGATTATATATGGTACAAACCCTAAAATTAGGGTTTTATCTTTACAGTGCCTACTCGTCGAGTCGGCCTTCCAACTCGTCGAGTAGGGTGTAGATCCCACGTCCTTGAAATGCCTTCTACTTGACGAGTTGGACTCTCAACTTGCCGAGTCCACACACCAAAACCCTAGATCATAAATAAATTAAGTAATACCTGGAATAGGTGTTACAATTCTCCCCCACTTGAACTAGACTTCGTCCTCGAAGTCTCCTGATCCAAACAAAGTCGGGTAGTGATCTCGCATCTCGTCCTCCGGCTCCCAGGTCCAGTCAGAGCCCCTGCGGTGCTACCGTTGCACCTTTACCAACTTCACTTCCTTGTTCCGAAGAACCTTAGCCTTCCTATCTAAGATGGAAATCGACCTCTCAATGTATTTCAGGCTCTCAATCACCATAATGTCGTCCAGCGAAACGACTGTGGACTCGTCAGTGACACACTTCTGAAGCTGCGACACATGGAAGGTGTTTTGAATTTGGCTGAGCTCATCTGACAGCTCTAATCGATATGCCACCTTGCCCACCCAATCCGTAATCCTGAAAGGGCCTAAGTTGCCCCTCTTTCGAAACCTGATGACCCCCTTCCAGGGTGACACTTTCAATAGCACAAAATCCCCCACCTGGAACTCAAAATCCGATCACTGTCGGTCGGCATAACTTTTCTGACGGCTCTGTACGACTCACAGCCGATCGCGCACCTGCTGAATCAACCCAGTAGTCTTGAGCACCACCTCAGTTCTCCCCATAACTCGGTGTCCAACCTCACCCCAACACACTAGGGTTCTGCACCTACGTCCATACAACATCTCGAATAGAGCCCGGTCGATAGTAGCATGATAACTGTTATTGTATGAAAACTCTGCCAGCGGAAGGTATGTATCCCAGATACCCCCAAAATCTAAAACACAAGCTCGCAGCATATCCTCCAATTTCTGGATCGTCCTCTCGCTTTGGCCATCCGTCTGGGGGTGGTACGTTGTACTAAAATGTAGCTGAGTGCCCAGTTCCTTGTGGAACTTCTTCCAGAACGTGGATGTAAATCGAACATCCCTGTCAGATACTATCGATAATGGCACCCCGTGCCTCACCACTACCTCCCGTACTTAAATATCTTCCAACTTCTCAACGAATATACTCTCAGAAATCGGAATAAAGTGGGCACTCTTTGTCAACGTGTCCATGATCACCCGTTTGGCGTCCACACCCCTCGCCGTCCTCAGTAACTTCGTGATGAAGTCCATAGTGATCTCTTCCCATTTCCACATAGGAATAGGTAGCGGCTGAACCTTGCCATGAGGCTGCTGATGCTCGGCCTTGACCTTCTTGTAGGTCAAGCACCACTCCACAAACCAAGCGGTCTCCCGCTTCATGCAGGGACACCAATAACTCAATCTCAAGTCTCTATACATTTCCGTAGCCCCATGATGTATAGAGAACTTGGACTTGTGTGCCTCCTCTAATATCTTCTGTCTCACTCCTCCAGTCACCGGTACCCACACTCGGCCACACTGTGTCAATAGGCCACGGCTATCCTTGAAAAACAAATGATATTGTCCCCGGATCCGCTCTATCTTCCAGTTCTCCTTCTTCACCCCCTCGACCTGGGCCTCCTTGATCAAATACAACAATGGAGAGATCACGTTCATCCTCAAATAAACGTTCCCAATCATGGAAGCTGCCGTCTTGCGGGTCAAAGCATCGGTCACCACGTTGGCCTTCCCAGGATGGTATAAAATCTCACAATCATAGTCCTTCAGTACATCCAACCACCTCCTCTGTCGCATGTTGAGGTTTTTTTGATTCATCAAATACTTCAAACTCTTGTGATCAGTATAGATTGTGCACCTTACTTCATACAAGTAATGCCTCCAAATATTGAGGGCGAACACCACTACCCCCTAATTCCAGGTCGTGAGTGGGGTAATTCGCCTCATGAGGCTTCAACTGCCTCGAGGCGTAAGCTATCACGTGCCTTCTTTGCATCGTTACTGCCCCTAACCCTGAAAACGAGGTGTCACAGTATACCACCAAATCATCTAACCCCTCGGGTAGTACTAAAATTGGAGCCTCGCACAACCTCCGTCTCAGCGTCTCAAAAGCCAACTGTGGATCCGTGCCCCACTGAAATGTCACATTCTTCTTGGTCAAGCGGGTCAATGGCACATCAATCTTAGAGAAATCCTGGATAAATCTCCGATAATAGCCCGCTAAACCCAAGAAGCTACGGATCTCAGACGCATTCTTCGGTACTTCGCACCACATCACTGCCTCAACCTTGGCTGGATCAACCGAAATGCCCTCCTGGTTGATGATGTACCATAAAAACTATACCTCTCTCAGCCAAAAATCACACTTGGAGAACTTTGCATACAACTTCTCCGCCCTTAGGGTCTCCAATACCTCCCTCGGATGCTGCTCATGCTGCTCCCTGGTCTTAGAATAGACCAGGATATCATCGATAAAAACGATCACCGACCGATCCAACATCGGTCTACACACCCTGTTCATGAGATCTATGAATGCTGCTGGGGCATTGGTGAGCCCAAATGGCATCACCACAACCTCGTAATTCCCATACCGAGTCTTGAAAGTAGTCTTCGGTATGTTCTCATCCTGAATCCTCATCTGATGGTACCCCGACTGAAGATCAATCTTGGAAAACCAAAACGCACCTTGCAAGTGATCGAACAAATCATCGATCCTCGGCAATGGATAACGGTTCTTCACAGTTAGTTTGTTTAGCTATCGGTAATCAATGCACATCCTGTGTGATCTGTAACGCCCAAAAATTTCAACCAATTTAAAACATTTTATTTCATTCAAAAAAACCATTAAGTTCATACATCTTGATTTAAAAGTAGTTTAAACATCAGAGTATTCCCCCAGAACCAAATCACATACATCATAAAACATGAGGAGCGGTACGATCATGCCTTCGCCTTGCCACGATCTTCTGAACAACCTGAAACAATACACTGAATTGTAAGCTCGAAAGCTTAGTGAGTTACCCCCAAAATACCAACCACACATAAACATACTCATAACATATCACAAATATAACAACCATACACATCGAGTCTACAGTATGACTGGTCCGCCTACACCGGGCCTTCAGTCGGCTTGGTCCACTCTCCGAGCCTCGGCACGTCTGGTCCGCCCTCTTGGGGCCTTCAGCCTATCCAGACCGCTCGTCGGGCCTTCGGATTATCCGGTCCGCCCTGGGTATGTTGCCTACAACACAAAGCAAGACCCACCTCAACCCAACCCCCGTCAAACAACCATGTGCACATAAAAACAATTAATCACATAACAAATACTTAACAAGACAAACAGTCTAACCGATCACGTAGCATATCAACTTCCTAACCAGGATTCCGACCTAACCGGTCATTAGCATAACATTACCCTATATACCGGGTACCGACTTAAACCAGGTCACTATCATAACATTACCCTATATACCGGGTACCGACCTTAACCAGGTCACTATCATAACATTACCCTAAATAACGGGTACCGACCTTAACCAGGTCACTAACATAACACCATCCTAAATACCAGGATGCAGGTCTAGCAAAGCAATAACATAACAAACAATACCCGGATTTCCATCTGATAAAGGGCCGGCCTTGGTGCCGTAGACCCTGTCGATATAGTGAGGATAACTCACCTGCAATTGTCGACTGAAGAGATAATACCAAGCTGCTTCGACCACCGACACGAACTTCACCACAGAACACTACCAAAGAACCAATTCCATAAATACCAGAATTACCAAAATACCCTTGGAAGTCAAACTGGTCAACTCTTGGTCAAAGTCAAAGTCCTCAGTCAAATTCAACCTTCCTGGTTGATTCTAATCGCCGAGTCAACCCGTTGACTCGCCGAGTCCAATGATCTTTGAGTCCCATCCTGTCCGACTCACTGAGTCGCCTACCGACTCACTTAATCCAAGGATTTAACCAAAAAGAGGTTGGGTTCTGCGACCAGACTCGCCGAGTCCAAGAACAGACTTGTCGAGTCTAAGGCAATCTTCAACAGACTCGCCGAGTTGTTCTTCTAACTCGCCGAGTTCATGCACATGTTCATACAACTCGTCGAGTACACCCATGTGACTCGCCGAGTCCCTTCAGTTCTCAATCCATACAGAGGCTTTTCGAGCCATGCAGGGCTTCAATCCATAGATCCACTCTTCTACAGCCTAACCCTCACATAAAGTTGCAAACTTTACGTGAAACCAAGGAGATATAAGCCCAAAACACTCTAGGGCTTGGGTTTATGACAAAGGGGCTTCACCAATAACTCTTAAACATAAGATTTATGACATTATGGACCATCACAAGCCTAGATCTGAAGTAGCAACCTCAAATCTAAGCCTCTAACTCGAAATAGCTCTTAATCATACCAAAAATGCCCCAAATCTCACATGATAATAGATCTAAATGAAAAAGAGTCCAAGCAACAGATTATTACCACCAATATAAGCTCCAACTGAAGTAGATCCCGGATCTACACCCCTCCTTGTAGCAAACCTCTTGATCTTCAAGCCCCTTTCCACTCAAAATCACTTATTAAGGCTCCAAATTGCTTTCAAGGGCTCTCACTCACGATTTAGGGTTTTTGGATCTCAAAAGGATAGCAAAGAGGCTGAGGGTGGGTTATAATGTGCTTTATATAGGGCACAACCCCCCAGGATTAGGGTTTTCTCTCTTCAGCACCAACTCGTCGAGTCCAAGCCGCTGACTCGGCGAGTTGGCCACTTAAACCACGACTAAATTTCGCTCTGACTCGGCAAGTAAGCGGACCTACTCGTCGTGTCCCATTCCTAAATTTACACTTTTGGCCCTTCATTGAACATTAGAAATTTGGGGTGTTACAACTCTCCCCCACTTAAATTAGGCTTCATCCTCGAAGCCTACTACAGTATACGCTTCAGAACAAACCCCTTGCACTACAGACTCCGATTTCTCAACCTACTCATGCTCTTACAAACCCTACTTCTGTATCTCTCTTAAAATGGCTTATTCTCACGAGCATCCTTGCCATTGTTCCCAGCCAACCATCGGCCTTTCAACTCAATAGCATTACATAATAACCATGTATTACCCGAAGATACCATTCCTTCAAATCAGGAACACACCTTCGCGCCCTGCGAACACTAGATACCACAAACACCCACTGAGCCCCGCTGAGACACTAATCCATCTTCCTTCACCCAAGATTGGTGATAACCCTGATAACTTGCAACCTAGAACGAATCTTGTTCCACCCTCTGGTTCTATCCCTTACGCGCTGACAGGATACTGCATCCCTCGGCTCCCATAACCCATCAACCAAACATATCGCGTAACCACTCGTACCTGGCCCAAACAGCCTCGGGCCGGAATACCAAACACACCAGGTCCAATCAATCATAGGGTCTGGTCGTCCTCTTGATGGAATAGCCCAGATTGGAATACCTCCACATACATAACTCAAGTCTACAGCCATACCCCAAACTAAGGACCTTGTCCTTGCGTCACCCTCGAACTCTTCGGTTCGAAACAACAGAGTGCAACCCACTCACACCTCCCTATCATGATCTCTAGGTCCTTGACTACTGACTGTAATATCCTTATATAGTCCTCAGCACCGGTCCAAACTACTCCCGAGTCTGTTACCCTGCTGACTCACCTTCCTCTGTCCTAATTTCCGATCTGGAACCACTATCCTCCTCTTCTTCGAAGGAGACTGCAAACATTCATGTACATCACCCAACATTGCCATAACCTCAACGGGTATTCAACCCGTATGTGCTTCCATATATCTGGTATAATGCCAGTTCTTACTACTAATAACTGGAACAATTTCGATTATCCATTTACTCTATTGCCTGACTTTCAGAGGACCCACACTCCTTCCGAAGCTACATACCTTTCCTTTCCAGGAAGTCTACTCAACAACCCTTACCGCACCTATAACTGCCACTGACCTAAACTCCACTCTACACTAACCATGTAGAGCAACTGCTGTTCTCGAACTCCCATATACTCCGAATCCGAGCACATAACTAACTAGGCCCACGCATGGCCTCCGGCCAACTCCATCATCATGATCAATACTTGGGGCCAGACCTTATCGATTGCTATTTCATGGCGACATACTCACTCATTCTTCGCATACAGATCTACTAACACACACAGGGCCTTCAGCATGACTGGGCCGCCTTACCAGGCCTTCAGCCTATCTGGACCACCCTCAGAACCTTCAGCATGTCTGGACCACCCTTCTGGGCCTTCAGCCTGTCTGGACCATTCTTCGAGCCTGCGGCCTGACTAGTATGCCCACCGGCCTTCAGTCTATCCGGACCGCTCAAAATTTTCGTACATCACCCTGAACCATTCTTTCTAGGAATCTCTCCCATGCATACTGTTCTCGCCCTCTTAGGGTTCCAAACTCCAGCTCCATTCCATATTCTCATATTCCGGCCTAACCCTGGCCTCACAACAATCAATCACTTTCTCTGAAAAACATGGTTTGTTCCCTACCCCACGTGTCTATCACCACATTCTCGGCTAAAACACTGCTGGATCCAACATTTTAGTTAAAATGCCATTCGGATCCACTCTCTGTCCCCAACTGGAGTATTACCCAATCCAAGAAGATGAAACCTCGGAGACACTCCGAACTGATGAGATCACTAAGATCCTTTGAACTTCTTCCGACCACTAATAACAACTTCCGATCAACCAAGATACACCAGAGTCCTCAACCTACTCTAGCAGCATGCTCAATACGTGGAACAGACCTATTGAGTGCTAAAGTGTAGCAGCCTACTCAATACCCAAACATAGATCTACAAACATAAACAGAGTCTTCAGCATGACTAGACCACCCTACCAGGCCTTCAGTCGATCGTCCACTTTTTCGGAAATCCGAGGTCTGTTCCGTGGCCCGTGTGTCTACCATACACGCTAAATAACCCGCACTCTTGTGCTGAATGCACTGTTAAGCCCTAGCATCTAACACAACCCTCAATCTATCAATCCAAAACCCTCAGAATCGAGCACACCCTCGACCGAAAACTCGAACTGAACTCGATTCTTGACTAGGACCCCAACCTGGTTCCCCAGCTTCTGCTATCAAGCATCCAGAAGACGTGTTCTTATGCTGGGGAGTTTTGTCGAACCCCCAATCAACACAACCCTCAAACTAAGCAGCTCCATTCTCCCTGTCGGGTTGTGAAGCTTATCCTTGTTTCAAAACCTTTCCCACTTCAGCATCTCGGGTGACACTCCCCTACTTAGATTCAACTAAGCCTTCATAATACATGAAAATTGGAGGATTCTCAATCCTCCTCACTTCCCAACGATTTATCCGACGACAACCAACTCTTTCCCACTAGATTTCCATTGCTAGCTGGACCTGACTCATCACACACTTTTAAGAACCAGATGGTCACTTCTTGAATCCCAGAGAAACTGACAGCCACTAATGCCTGAATGACTCCACACTCACGTCCTGAAGACCACCAGATAGATGCTCCAACTAATACTTCGGCAACGAGTCACTTCTCTTGGCGCTTTAGTCCATCAATCACTAATGGTTGCTAAACACTGAATCCTGACAATGATGAATAACCCTTTTATAGGACCCCATCCGTAGGCCTCCCACATAAAACCCCTTTTCCAAAGGTTTTCCAAACAAGCTTCCCGCTCTCGGGCTTTGGAAATCATTCTCTTCAGGGTTCACACCCTGACTCACTCGCCAGTTCAAACGCCCACAGCTGAACGGCAGCAGCTGAAACAACCTCTGCTCTAAACCGGGCTACAAACCACTCCCAATACATAGTCTATAGTCCCAAAAGTGCAATAGATCGCACAATCAATCCTTTCCATCCGATACAAGAGATCCAAGGAAAACCGGACCTCACAAACACTTATGTCACGCCGACCGTCCTGAGCTCACCGGCGCTGAAATAATGTTGCCTATTCCTACAACCAACTGACCCCGAGCTGGAATACACCTAATCCTGGGGTCACAAGCCTGCTCACTCCTTCGAGCTCGGAAACTGAGAGGGCGCAATCCTTTCCCTACAAAACGACGGTCCAATCCATCAATTTAACCATTTCACTTCCAGCTGCAAAACCCTAGCTGAACATAATCATCACTCCTTTCTGAAGTTCCCACGACCCATATCCGGCCTCAAGCAAACCCCCAAGCCTCAAATCTATAACTTTCGTGCTAACCTCTCCTGCTCCACCCGCGGAATATAACGAGTACCGATCATATTCCTGATCCCAAATAACTACAACACTCTACTCATCAGAATATGTCCCAGAGCTAAGAAGCTCGACCAGCTCCTCCCCTTGTCGTCGTTACAGTTGTCGCAGCAACCGTCTCAGCAATGTCTGCATGACGCTCGACAAAATACTCAACCATGGCGGTCTTGAAAGACCCAATCATCTTCGGAATTTATCCCCGAACAATCTCGATCGTCTCCTCCCGGAGGATCTCCCTGACACGATCCCCTGACAATGTTGGCCTATCCTGGATGCCAGCTCCTGATCCTAACCTGGATCCGGTCACAAGACTTCTTGTGACCACCATTCTGGCAATACACCAAAAGGTCTCCAATAACCTATATAATGACAGGGAAACAACTCCAAAACCCAACCCTAGGGGTTGTAACTTCCTTGCCACGCGTATGGGTCTTGTGCTATCAGTAGTACGGGCCCATACTACCTTCCACACCTACCCATATTTGTCTCAAGTATCGTCACCACTCCCTAAAAATATACATAAATATAGCGAGCGCTTAAATCCTCACTCCTAGAGGAATGCTAAACATCTCATAACTGGCCTCCCGACCTCTCACTACCCACCCAATCCATGAAACTTCCACCAACCCTGCAGCATTAGTGTATACTAGCCACACATAACGTTGGACCTGATAGACTTTCGAATATCCAATTCTACCCTAAGGTCGAATCAAACATTCTCAGGCTATAAGATCTTGATTATGCACGATCGTGATGCATACACTAAACAACTACAGTAAGGATGTTAATCTCATATAAGGAAAACCCTAGGCTAATAGGCATCATCAAATCAGGCAATTCTATCATGCAATTTCTGAAGATTCCTAGCCTAGTACTAGCATGTTGTTCTAACATATCACAATATCAAATAACAGTATGGTATTTTGGGGTCTACTTACTGGCTCCGGCTGATCTTACACTTCGCATCTGCTTTTACTTATTTTGAAAACCATTTTAGAATCCATTTTGAAAACCTTTCCTTGATTTGAGACTGGAGTCATGCGAATGTCCCTCCAATTCACTCAAACCAAGGCTCTAATACCATCTTGTAACAACAAAAAATTTCAGCTAATTTAAAACATTTTATTTCAATCAAAAAACCATTAAGTTCATACATCTTGATTTCAAAATAGTTTAAACATCAGAGTATTCCCCCATAACCATATCGCATAGATCATAAAACATGGCGGTACGATCATGCCTTCGCCTTGCCATGATCTCCTGAAGTACCTAAAACAATACACTGAACTGTAAGCTCGAAATCTTAGTGTGTTACCCCCAAAATACCAACCACACATAAACATACTCATAACATATCATAAATATAACAGCCATGCACATCGAGTCTACAGTATGACTGGTCCGCCCACACCGGGCCTTCCGTCGGCCTAGTCTACTCTCTGAGTCTTGGCACGTCTGGTCCGCCCTCTTGGGGCCTTCAGCCTATTCGGACCGCTCGCTGGGCCTTCGGATTATCCGGTCCGCCCTGGGTATGTTGGCCTAAAGCACAAAGCAGGACCCGCCTCAACCCAACCCCCGTCAAACAACCATGTGCACAAAAAAACAATTAATCACATAACAAATCCTTAACCAGACAAACAGTCTAACCGATCACATAGCATATCAACATCCTAACCAGGATTCTGACCTAAATGGTCACTAGCATAACATCACCTTATATACCGGGCACCGACCTTAACCAGGTCACTATCATAGCATTACCCTATATACTGGGTACCGACCTTAACCAGGTCACTATCAAAACATTACCCTAACTACCGGGTACCAACCTTAACTAGTTCACTAACATAACACCATCCTAAATACTAGGATGCAGGTCTAGCAAAGCAATAACATAACAAACAATACCCAGATTTCCATCCGATACAAGGTCGGCCTTGGTGCCGTAGACCCTGTCGGTATAGTGAGGATAAAACACCTGCAATTGTCGACTGAAGAGATAATACCAAGCTGCTCCAACCACCGACATGAACTTCACCACAGAACACTACCAAAGAACCAATTCCATAAATACCAGAATTACCAAAATACCCTTGGAAGTCAAACTGGTCAACTCTTGGTCAAGGTCAAAGTCCTCAATCAAAGTCAACCTTCCTGGTTGATTCTAATCGCCGAGTCAACCCGTTGACTCGCCGAGTCCCCATTCCCAGAAAACTCTCATAACACAACTTAACTCGCTGAGTCGCCCCAAGACTCGCCGAGTCCAACGATCTTTGAGTCCCATCCTGTCCGACTCACTAAGTCGCCGACCGAATCACGTAATCCAAGGCTTTAACTAAAAGAGGTTGGGTTCTGCGACCAGACTCGTCGAGTCCATGAACAGACTTGTCGAGTCTAAGGCAATCTTCAACAGACTCGCCGAGTTGTTCTTCTAACTCGCCGAGTTCATGCACATGTTCATACAACTCGTCGAGTACACCCATGTTACTCGCCGAGTCCCTTCAGTTCTCAATCCATACAGAGGCTTTTCGATCCATGCAGGGGCTTCAATCCATAGATCCACTCTTCTACAGCCTAACCCTCACATAAAGTTGCAAACTTTACTTGAAACCAAGGAGATATAAGCCCAAAACACTCTAGGGCTTGGGTTTATGACAAAGAAGCTTCACCAATAACACTTAGATATAAGCATTATGACTTTATGGACCATCACAAGCCTAGATCTGAAGTAGCAACCTCAGATCTAAGTCTCTAACTCGAAATAGCTCTTAATCATACCAAAAATGCCCCAAATCTCACATGATAATAGATATAAAAGAATAAGAGTCCAAGCAACAGATTATTACCTCCAATATAAGCTCCAACTGAAGTAGATCCCGGATCTACACTCCTCCTTGCATCAAACCTGTTGATCTTCAAGCCCCTTTCCACCCAAAATCACTTATTAAGGCTCCAAATTGCTTTCAAGGGCTCTTACTCACGATTTAGGGTTTCTGGATCTCAAAGGGGTAGCAAAGAGGATGAGGGTGAGTTATAATGTGCTTTGTATAAGGCACAACCCCCGAGATTAGGGTTTTCCCTCTTCAGCACCAACTCGTCGAGTCCAAGCCGCCAACTCAGCGAGTTGGCCACTTAAACCGCGATAGAATCCCGCTCCGACTCGGCGAGTAAGCGAACGTACTCATCGAGTCCCTTTCCTAAATTTACACTTTTGGCTCTTCATTGAACATTAGAAATTTGGGGTGTTACATGATCCATCCTTCTTTTTCACGAACAGGATCAGTGCTCCCAATGGAGAACTGCTCGGACAAATGAACCCTTGATCTAGCAGCTCCTGGTGCTATATATGTATATAACTCCTGCATCTCGTGCGGTGCCAACCGGTATGGTGCCTTCACTATCGGAGCGGCACCCAACACCAAATCTATGTGAAACTCCACCTGCTGCTCCGGAGGCACCCCTGGCAGCTCTTCAGGAAAGACAACCCAAAATTCCTGTACAACTAGCACACTGCCCACATCCGTCGTGGACTCAACCCTCGTATTTGAGATATAAGCCAGAAATCTCATACATCCCTGCTGTAGAAATCTCCTAGCCCTCACAGCCGAACAGAGAGTTGGCCCCCGCGAGGCCCTCTCACCATGTATAACCACTTCTCCCCTACTTGGGGTTCGAACCCTCACCAACTGGCACTCGCAATCAATCATGGCCTTCTTGGCCCCCAACCAGTCCATCCCAAATATCACCTTCAACCCTCGTAACGGTATCGGGACAAGGTCAATGTGGAACCTCTCGCCAAGCACATTTAGGACATAGTCCCGATACACCCTCGTAGCACTCACCGTGCGGTCATCTGCAATCACTACCTCGAGCGGGGAATCCAAATTTCCCGGCACATCCCAGAAATTCTTTTCTAAGCGCATGAGACACTAATGATTGAGTAGCTCCCGAATCGAACAAAACGTGAGCAAACATACCATTGACCAAAAAGGTCCCAGCCACGACGTCTGGCTCTGCCCGAGCCTCCTTAATGGTCAACTGAAATGTGCGAATCTTTACTGCCGGAGCATCCGCCTTAGCAGGGCGTCAATCAGTAATCCTCAGTGTGGTAGGCGCAGGCGCCACCACCGCTCTTCCCCCTCCCTGCAACCTCGGACAATCAGCCTTTTTTATGGCCAGTCTTGTTGCAGTGGAAACATTTCAAGCTCTTTTTGGGGCAATCTCTGCTCACATGGCCCTGCTGATTACATGTATAACATGTCAAAACCGTCCCGCGACAAAATCCACCATGAGATCTCCCACACTTGGCACACCGACCACGACCCTGCTGGCCCCTACTCAAAGAATCCGAGGTCTTAGGCTTTTTAGCCTGACCCACTACTGTCTGAACCTGCTCAGGCATCTGCTTGCTGCGGAAGTCCAACTTGATCTCCCGCTCACGAGCCTTCTCCACCATCTCATTCAGGGTTTTGCACCTTGTGAAACTCACAAACTCCCGGATATCATCCCTCAGCATGGAATGATACCTCGTCCTCCTCATTTCATCATCGGTAGCATACTGTGGAATCAATAATGCTCATTCCGGAAACATGGCGGTGATCTCTGCCACTGTCTCGGTGATCTGCTAAAGGTCATAAAACTCCCTCACAAGTCGTTGCACCTTAATTGGTGGTGCAAACTCCAAATCAAACCTCCTAAAAAACTCGGCCCACGTCATCTCAGCCACACCGGCAGCTCCCACCTGGATGGTAACCTAGCCCCACCAATCTCGGGCTCTATCTCTCAACATAAAATAAGCAAAACCCGCCTTTTCCGCATCTGGGAAAGAAAACGTGCACTGGGCGTTCTCGATATCCGCTACCCAGTGTCGGCTAACAATGGGGTCCCTGACCCTGAAAAACTCTGGTGCTCCGCACGCCTTGAACTCACGGAACGAGGGAGTTCGGGCCCCGACCTGGCCCGCAACAATCTCGGCTCTGAATGCCCTGAGCCTCTCCTCCATAATCTCCATCATACCATCTTTCACCGTCCTAAAGATAACTGGGGTAGCGTCAATAGTGCCCCTCGTAACCTCGACTATGATGAGCTCACACAACCTCTCATTAATGGGCTCGGTACCATCGCCCGACCCATATCCAGATCCCGATCCTGATCCACCAGCTCCATGTCATGTCATCACCATTTTGAACTACAATACCATATTGATCAGGATGTCCATAACAGGGATCTTCCCACACCGGTCCTCCTTATAGCTCTCAGGTCTAACATTAGTTCGCATACAGGTCCTGTGCTTTTAATAGTATGAGCCCAATACTACCTTCCACACCTACCTATACCTTTCCCCAAGGCTCTACCCGATAACTCTAACTCGTCCCAAAGTAAACCATATCCCACAGACTATCACATATCTCAAATCCTAGGATGTCCTAAGATTTGCCCTACTCACATCAATCATACCGATCATAATAGGTTGCCTTCATGCATGAAAATTATACACAGAAAAGGATCAAATAGAATTTCGAATAATAGATTCATCCTTAGGACCACAACCAAACAAGGAATATGAAATAATGTCAAATCAGTCATTCTAAGGCTATAAACTCCCGATCGTATACAATTTTAAAAGCATACACATAGCAAGTTCCATATGATCATCAAAGCTCAAATATCAGTATAACATGGCTAACACATTGGGGAACTACTTACTTGTCTCAGCTGATCACGCGCGTTCCACTCTCATCTTTTCCTTTCTTAAAAGCTTTAACTTTTATTTTATTTTATTTTGATTTATTTTATTTTATTTGAAACAATTTTACCATTTCCTTAGTTTGAGTCCTGACACACCCGAGAGTGTGCCTGAATCCCGCAAACCAAGGCTCTGATACCAACTTGTAACGACCCAAATTTTCAAAAGAAAATTTTCATTTGTAATTAATCAAACACATTACCATAAACCATAAAATCCCAAAACAATCGTTTTCAAATCCACATCCATTACAACTTTATTTAAAAACATCAGAGTGTCCCATAAGATGTCGATGAGAGAGTGCACGCCGTGCCATCAAGCGTTGCCCTTGCCCTTGGGCTCAAATGTACATGAAACAAGTCCACAAACTGTAAGTTAATGATTAGTGAGTTCCCCATAGCATACCGCACATACAATCCACATATCACATATTACATTAGCCATAAAGCTATATGATGCGACCTTGACTTGGCTCGGTTGATATTGTTCACTTGGATTCTCGGCTGCCTCTGCAAGATCACAAAGAAAGAAGGTCGTCAGTCGCTTTCCAGGAGGAGCTCCCGGGAGAATGCTCCAATGGTCAAGTTAGAGAGTGTTTAAGATCTTTGGGTGTGTGCTCTTAGACAGTCCAAAGAGCTTACCTCGTAGGTCTGAGAGTGTATCCTTTTATACCTAGCTCCTTTGCCTGATCCGTACCAGACAAGATCGCTTTTTGGGGAGACAAGATCAGGGGCGCTGATTGGAGGGTCATGCGCCTTCAACCGTTAGGGCGCTCTTATTGGCTCTGACGGTAATGGCCTGATCCTCATGCTTGTCTACTGACCGTGTCTTTTGTCTCGAAGCTGGGAGCGTCCCTTGGTGGGCGTGAGCCTCTCGCCCATGCATTCCGCTACTGGAGGTGCCAGCGGACGTTAAGCCTGCTGGGCTGGGTCCGGTTGGCGTGCCCGGCTCGTGCTTCTGTCGTGCTGCCCTAGGAACATCATCAAGTCCCCCAGTCCAGTAGTCGTAGCGTTGCAGCGCTAGTTACGACGTTCTGGACTTAGCTAGCTTACGCGTGTTGGTTTTTCTTTACCTTCCGTTCCGTCTTTAATGGCGATGTGACTGCGCATGATGACTGGCAGTTACGTCACTGTGTCAGACATTTAAATGTCCTGCCCCTTCCTTTTCTTTATAAGGGCATTTAAACGGTTTCTCTTTATCTTTTCCTCCTTCTTTCTTCATCTTCCTCTTTTTGGGTTTATCTTCTTCTTTCTTTCTCATGGCAAACCTTCTCGGTATCCTCCCTTCCGCCACTGAGTATCATCAACTAGAGGTCACAAATGGCTTATCTTCCCTGGAAGGTGTAGAGTTTCCTACACCCGGTTCTAGTATCTCATCCCCTCCCCCTAGCAAGATTGGGGTTTACTTGAAAACCCTAGATGCTGGCATCCATTTTCCTTTGACTGATTTTCAAGAGGAGGTCTTCCAGAAAGACAGTTGCAGTCTTCAGATGCTGACCCCCGATGTAGTTAACAAAGTGGTTGCATTTGAGATGATCTGTCGAGCCAACGGGTATCTTCCGGATTACATTGTTTTCAAGTTTTTCTTCCGATTCTGCGTCACTGGAGATAAGTGCACCTTTCCGGTCCGACGAGGGGGGCACGCCTTAGTTCCCAACGGGCGGAACCCTAAGAACTGGCAAGACAAGTGGCTATGGGTAAACCAGGAGTTGGTCGGAAGCGGCCGGTACCGTGCGAATGCTTTTGCCGATACCATCCTCAAACTCTTCCCTCACAACGAAAGTGTCGCTGATTACCTAAAGTGTGTGCAAGTATCCCCTGAAGATTGTTCTGAGGCTCTGCTTTCTGGTGTGGGGATGAGCTCTTCTTGGAGGCATCGCGGTAAAATGGCGGTGTTTTTCTCCGTCGTTGACGGTGAGTGTTGCGCCCCTCTTTTTTCCTTCTCCCCCTTGTTACTACTGTATGACTGATATTCCTTGTTCTGACATCTCTAGGTGTTGAATCTTCCCTGTCCATGGATGTGGTGTTACGGAAGTGTTATCGGGGCAAGTTAGAGTATCACGAGGTGGATCTAGTTGATCAGCTTCCTCCACCTCGTCGAATGGATCAGCTTGCCTTAACTGTTTCCCCTTCCGTCCCCCCTGCAGGCTCATCAGCGTCGGAGGAGGATCCTTTACACGCCCGTCCCATCTCGGCTTTCATGCCCCTGGGTAGCACTCGCTCCTCCTTCGCAGAGGGTAGCAAAGACAGCAAAGAAGGGATTATCACGGATGCCCGGCGAATGCAGGAAAAGAGAAAAGTTGTCTTAGCCATGGGTGAGCCGGTTGCCGGTGTGCCTACCGCTACCAAGAGAGTTCGTACCCGGCACAGCTTCTCTCGTCTGATGAGTTCTACGACTTCCACACCGGCCAGTGTGGTCGTGATCCCTAATGACAACATGCAATAGTCCGAAGGGATCGATAGGGCGACTGAACAGCCTGTTGCTCCTACCTTCTCCTCTATTCCTGTTCCAGGTGTTCCATTGGTATCCCCGAAGTTCTCCCCGGTTAAAGGTTCTAGCGGCCCTGTTCAAGTTTTAGTTTCTTTAGGTGGTGTTTCTGGAGATAGTTCTACTGGGTCTCCTGTTTTTGTTCCTTCCTGGGATCTCCGCAATGATTCCCGACTCTCTGTTCGTAGCAATGCTTAGAAATTTTCTTGCCATGCTTTTCCTCCTGTTGCCTTTGGCGATATGGAACCTATGGGTAATCCTGCCCTTGCTCATAACATGTCTTATGTTGCTGCGCAGGCCATGTTTTACCTTGTCACGGGTTCCCGACGTGTTCATGCCCTTGGCGAGATGGAGACCGTCCACGCTACTTGTGAGTCATGCATGACAAGGCTGGAACATCGCCTCGATGAGCTTGGCGAGGACCTCCGTTTTTCTGAGCAAAAGTGTGAATTTCTATCCTCTGAGAAAACCGTCCTTGACAAAGCTAGAGTCATTTTGGAAGCTAAGGTTGACTCCCTGACTCAAGTGAATGAAGGTTTGATGATCCAGGTGGAAAGTCTTGAGCGCGATGCTACTGATCGCGATAAGCTTATTTCGTCGTTGCAATCAGATTTGGACGCTTCCCGTCGAGACTTGGATTGGCTGGTGCACGTTGGTGTTGTTCTCATTGTTGATAAATTGATTGAGCATCCGGACTTTACTAACGCGATAATTCTCATCCGGCATGTTGCTTTTATGGACGGGATTGAGTTTGTTCAAAAAACTTTTGCTGGTGCTGGTGGTGGAGATGTCGGTGTTGGTGCTACTTCTGTCGGTCCCGTGGTTAGTGTGAACGATGCTCTGTTGTCTTTTGCCAGTATGGATCATGCATCCTTGTTGAGTTTAGGGGAACTGGGTGTTGAGGGTCTCCGGGAGTTATGCTCTTTTGGTGGTTCAGAGGGTACTCCGGAAAGTCGGATGGGTCATGATATTGTGCAGGTGGTTGAGGTTGATGTTGGAGGAGGTAATGAGGGTGGTGATGGTGATCGTGGCGAAGGTGAAGTGGTTGTTGTGGGAAATGAAGTCGCATGTGATGGGAATGATGTTGTTGAGGATGCTCCGGCATCATGTGCTACCCCTCTTGGGGCGTGAAAATTTCTTTGCTTGTTTCGGTTTCTATCTTGCATGTTTCTTTTGGTGGCCATATGATGCCTTTAGTTTGTATAATGCATGAACTTTTAAACAATATTCACTATTTTATGTATGTAACCATGTGCTCTAAGCATTACTTGTTTGTTGCTTGCTCTCTTTTTCTCCTTTTTTTTAAATATAACTCTCTGATGCGCTAGGCATTCTGCTTCGCCTACGTCATTGTCGACACGCTAAGTATCGGTACTGGGTGCTCTTAGTACCCAACGGATGGATCTTTACATGCACATTTCAATCGTTAAGAGTTAATACACTAAGTATTAAAGATTAGCATTTGAATAATCCCATTACATTAACCGTGGACTATAAATACACTAAGTATGAGACTCATGTCACTAAGCATGGACTTATGTACACTAAGTACTTGGGATGTGCTGCACTAAGCAGCATATCGGTCGAATGGGATTACACTTCTTTCTTTTCAAAAGAAAAACTTTTTCAAGTTCTTGGCGTTCCATGTTCTTGGAATCTGCCTTCCTTCCATCGTTTCCAAGACATATGCACCATTCCAATTTGCTTCCATGACTTTGTAAGGGCCCTCCCATGTTGGACCCAATTTGCCTTGGGGCTGGGCTCGGCTTGCTTCGTTTTTCCTTAGAACATACTCACCTACTCTGAACGCTTTCTCCTTTACCTTTGGTTATAATACCTTTCTGTTGCATGCTTGTATGCAGCCTGGTGCATTTCTGATTTTTCGTGTTTTTCTTCTAGGATATCCAGGTTTATCCTCAGGTCCTGTGCGTTGCTTTCTTCATCCATGCCAGCCACCCTTAGTGTACTCACCGTTAACTCCATGGGGAGCATAGCTTCTGTCTCGTATGTCAAGATGAACGGGGTTTCTTGCGAGCTCGTTCGCGGTGTGGTCATGTATGACCATAGCACTGTCAGTATCTCCTCTGCCCAGTTCCCTTTTGCCTTGCCCAGCCTTTTCTTGATCCCATTCACGATAGTTCTATTGGACACCTCTATCTGTCCGTTCGCTTGTCGATGTGCTACTGATGTGAACCGTTGATTTATCCCTTTGGTGGCGCACCACTCCTTGAACGGGTTCTCAGCAAACTGTAGGCCATTATCACTGATGAGTACTTTAGGCGTCCCAAAACTTGTTATAATATTCTTCCATACAAACTTTATCATGTGTCTCTCTAAGATGCACGCTAACGGCTCCGCTTCAATCCATTTTGTGAAATAATCTACGGCCACCACCATGTATTTCAGCTTCCCTGGTGCTTCCTGGAATGGGCCCACTATATCTATACCTCATCGGTAGAACGACCATGGGCTAGATATGTTATGCAATGGTACTGGGGGGTTTGCTTGGACTGGGGCGTAAGACTGGCATTCCCTACATCTCCTGGCTACCTCTAGCGCATCTTGCTGTATTGTGGGCCAGTATACACCCATTCGCAGTACTTTGCCTGTTAAGGCCCGTGCCCCCTCGTGTGCACCCACCTGTCCTGCGTGTGCTTCATGTAGCATCTCTCTCCCTTTGACTTGGTCTACACACTTCAGCCATGGCGCTATGAACCCTTTCCTGTATAATTCTCCATTTATTAATGCATATGAGGGCGCTTTTATACGTATCTTCCTGGCCTCACCATGATCGTCCGGCAGCACCCCCCTTTGTAGGTATTCCCTGAATGGTGTCATCCACGTGGGTCCAGTGGTCGTTAGGGCATTCACCTTCCGTTCATCTATACTTCTTTCTCGGAGTACCTCTACCAATACTTTCTTCGATAGGTGGTCGAAGCACATAGATGCCAATTTGCTTAAGGCATCCGCCCTCTTATTTTTTCTTCTAGGTATCTGCTTAATTGTGAACTACTTGAACGATTTGACTAGTTGTTTCACCATCTTCACATACCTTCCCATTCTCTGATCTCTTACCTCGAAACTTCCATTGACCTGGTTCGCTGCTAGCCTTGAGTCAGTCAAGGCCGTTATAGCCTTTGCACCCATTTGCTTGGCTAGCCGCAATCCTGCGAGCAGAGCCTCGTACTCCGCTTCGTTGTTTGATGTGTGAAAATCAAAACGGAGGGTGTGAGTCACTTCTTCCCCCTCTGGGCTAGTCAGGATTAGCCCTGCCCCTGAGCCTTCCCTGCTGGCTGCTCCGTTCGTATATAGTGTCCACGAACTATTGTCAGTCGGGGCTCCTTCAACTGCCCACACTTTCTCCTTAACAGGGCCCCCCTCGTCTGGAATTTCTAAGAGGAAATCGGCCAATGCTTGTCCCTTAATACTTGTCCTCGGGTGGTAACTTATGTCATGCTCTTCCAATTCGATTGCCCATTTTGCTAGCCGGCCCGACGTCTCTGGCTTAAGCAGTATTTGTTTGATGGGGCAGTTTGTTAGCACCTCGATCTGATGTGCTTGAAAATACCACCTCAGTCGTCGTGCCGCGTAGATGAGTGCCAGGAATAACTTTTCCAGGGTGGGGTAGTTGAGTTCTGGCCCTTGTAGTGCCCTGCTTACAAAGTATATGGGTCTCTGTTCTCCTTCCCTTTCTACAGTCTATACTGAGGATATCGCTTCGTTTGAGGTCGAAAGATACATTTGCAACGTCTCTCCCGGGACGGGACTGGCCAGCGTGGGTAACTTGTATAGTGCCTCCTTGATTTTCTGGAGCGCTACTTTTGCTTCATTCGTCCACTGGAAGTTGCACTTCTCGATGCAGCTTTTCAGCGTGTGGAACAACGACATGGCCTTGTCAGCGGATTTCGAGATGAACGTGCTCAGAGCTGTAAGCTTCGCGTTTAGACCCTGCGCGTCCCTGAGTGTGCCTGGGGCTGGCGTTTCGATAAACTCATTCACCTTGGTCGGGCTAGGCTGGATGCCCTGTCTGGTGACATAATACCCCAAGAACTGCCCCTCTTCCACCCCAAACGTTCATTTGGCTGGGTTTAGCTTCATCTTTACCCTCTCTAGGGTTCGAAAAGTCTCCTAGATGTCTTGTAACATCTTGTCTTTGTGTGGACTCTTGATTACCATATCGTCCACGTACACCTCAATGTTTCTCCCAATCTGTTTGGCGAAGATTGAGTCGACCAGGCGCTGATACGTAGCCCCTGCATTCTTTAGATCGAAAGGCATCTTGGTGTAACAGAAAGTGTCATGGTCCGTGTAAAAAGCCGTTTTTCCTCGTCCTCTTTGCTCATCAAGATCTGATGATACCCTTTATATGCATCTAAAAAACACTTCAGCTTAAATCCTTGCAATGACTCTACCTTCTGGTCAATTTCTGGGAGGGGGTAATAGTCTTTATGGCATGCTTTGTTTAAGTCGGAAAAGTCCATGCACATGCGCCATGACCCATCTTGCTTGCGGACCATAACTGGGTGGTGATCCACGTCGGGAATATTTCTTCCCTTACTATTCTAGCTTCCGCTAGTTTGGTCACCTCTACGTTGATTTCCCTATTACGGTCCCCACCCTGGACTCTCTTCTTCTACTTAACCTCCTTTGCTCCTGGTTTAATTACAAGTTTGTGCTCAATGACTTTCCTTTCTACCCCCACCATGTCCGTAGGGGTCGATGCAAACACGTGCTTATACCGCTTGAGCAAATTGACCAACGCTCTTCTTATGTGACTCGGGAGATCGCATCCAATACTGACTGGCTGGTCAGGGTGTCTCTTGTTGATCACCTCCTTTCCTTTTGCGGGGTCACGTCTCAGCCTCTTGGCCTCTTTAATACACCCTATGTGACAACGAGACCAAATTTCCTTGGCAACACCGACATCTGTACTAAACCAGAATCTAACCACCTTTCAAAGGGAATACAAGCTAATACAAACAGAGGACCAACAACCTTCTGTTATCAATAAGTTGTAGAAACCACAACAACAAAAAACAATATAACAGACAAACGCCCAAGAAAGGAATAACTTGAACAGACAAGAGAAGAAACGTGCGAAACTTATGGTACTCCACAAATATGCTTTGCAACATAGCAAAGTAGATTACTGTTACGTCTATCAAGATCGATAGACTTAACATCAAACGAAAACAGCATTCAAATTCCATGAAACACCAAGAACCACTCAGATTGCACCATTTGTGCTCTTGAGGTTGACTTTGGGCTTAACGTTGGCCGTTAGAAGTAAGAAAACATTAGATCTAACGTTTACTCTCAAGCCGACGTTTACTCTCAAGCAACGACAATGTATGAGATGAAGTTCATCAAACAGCAACCGGTGAGCAATCAGCAACAACTCTGATTTACCAAGAAAAAAACATCAACAAGAAACACAATCGGAACGTAGGTCGAGTAACAAACCCGATGAGCAAAAGAAAACCCTAACTCGAAGGAAGAAGAAAACCCTAACTCGAATTAGACATAATTGGATGAACAAAAAACGACGCAGGACTTAAACATGCTCTGATACCAAGTTCAAAAACTCAAACTAATCACAACATCAACAAATCTCTTAATAATGGAAATCAAGATCTAGTTGGTTCTCATATACTTACAAAATAAAATCTCACTACAAAAATCTCTTACTCAAACGAAATACAAAAAACAAAAGATCAAGACACCTTACAACTCTAAGAACAACACAAGATTTCCAGACGAAAAACCTAAAGTTTGGTGAGAGAAACGAGAGGAAAAACGAGAGCAAATTCAAGAGTGTGGTATGTGTTATGAGGCACACAGCTTCCATTCAACATTATATACACCTAGGGGTGTTCGTTTGGATGGATCGGTTCGATCCGATCCAATTAAGTAAATCCAAATTGATTTCGGTTTTCAAAATATGGATCCGAATAATCCAAACTAAATTCAAATCCGATCCAATTACAATTCGGTTGGATCGGTTTTTATAATTCGGTTTTCAAAAACTAAAAAATTTAAAATGACATATAATTATAATATTATCCAATTTTTATAGAAGAAGCAAAAAAAATATTTAATTGTGATTTAAAATTTATAAACTACTAAGAATGTATATTATAGTTTAATATTTAATAGATAAAGAACTTTTAAGAGAAAATGCATATTAATGTTTTTTATTAGATAAAAGTTTTTGAACTTATTTGAAAAAATAAATTATAAAATTAATAAATAGTTATAGTTATATTAAAAATAAATATATAATAAATTGTTATTCGGTTTTTTTGGATTATTCGGTTCATATTTTATAAACCAAAACCAATCCGAAATCCAAAATAGTAATTCGGTTTTGTTGAAAACCAATCAAAAAATCTGAATATCCGAACCAAATAATCCAATCCAATTTGTCTAATTGGACAATTTGGTTTTATCTAAATAATGAACAGTTTTATACACCGGGTACAACATTCACATCAAGTACGGCTTAACCCTTAACCACACCCGGATTAAGGTCCACGTGTTTATGTAGTTTCAGAAATAGTGAGCCGCACCCTGTTGTAGAAAACAAACATAACACAAAACAAACCTAGACTAGAACGACTCATAAATATAGTTTAATAAATTACATTTCATACCCTAAAATAAAAAAAACTTACAATGTGAATCTTGCACAAAATTCTTTAATATTTTAACAGTAAATAAAGAGGTGGATGAATAATTATGGGTAGTAAAATATAAAGGAATGGTATTAAAATTATCCATGCAAATTGCAATGCGGGTACAATGTGTGTGGTTGGTTGGTTCGAATTCCAGGTCTAATCAACAAACTGCAGGCAGGGGCAGGGCAGGGTTTTGAAAGTTCATTATTAAAGTTTGAAGGACCGGACCTCTGATCATGCATTCAGGCTGACACTAACTGAAAAGTTCATTATTATTATTATTATTATTATTATTATTATTATTATTATTATTATTATTATATTTTTTATACAAAACAAGAAACAGAAAAGAGTATAACTGAATCATGAATTTCATGTTCTAGTTTCTCACCAGCTTGTTATTAGTAATAGATGTATGATTGTATCAACTTCACAATTAGTAGTAATAAAAGACTAATAATAGGCAGGTCGGCAGGACTGAGTTGGGGTGGGGTCTATATATAAATGGCAACAAGCAACCTAAGTAATTAAGTTGCAGGCTTTCATACATCCTTGCTATGCTATATGCAATATGCAATATGCAATATGCAATATGCATTGCATGTTTTGTTTTCAACCTCAACTACACTTCTTACATAACTTACATTACTGGTCCAGTTCTGTTCTGGTCAACCCCATCGCCATTAGTTGACCAACTCCAAACTACCTAATTAATACATGATGCTAATTAGTTGCATACACGATTGTATCAGAAACTTACAACTCTCTAGGATTTATTCTCGGGGTATAAAACTACTGTAATTACTTCTCTAATATAACCATTCCATACCACAAAGGTACTCTACCATTACCATCCATGGAAGTGGAACTCTCAAAAAAAATAATAAAATCATAAATCATTCACCAACTTAATGAATATGCCCAACAGACAACACTCTACTGTACATACACAAAAACAGCATATATAAAACTTTTCATAATCATTATATCATCTAAACTATCAACTCAACTTCATATGCATACTTCCTTCAACCATATATCCCTCAAAAATCATAATAATTCTCACACAAATTTCTCCACTTACTTACAATCCTAAATCAAAAAATATACACCAGAACACAACACAAACAACAAATATTCAATACACCTATGCGCTTAGATTCACACACACACAAAAAAAAACATCCATATGAGGGTGTGTGTTGAACAAAGTCATCTGCAAACGGGTAGGTGCACAATTTGAAGGAAAACTCTTATACTTGATAAAATCCCCAAAACCAAAAATATACATATATACCATTGCTAATCTCACAAACACTGGATTTCATAAACAAAGACTTTGTCATTCTCCTTCTAAGAGCTCCAATTCAAACACACACACACATGAGAATCTGTAATAGAAGAGAAGAAAATTTTAAGGGAATTACTTCTTTAGAAAGTCTTAGGTGTTTGGATTAGCTTATTAGCTTATTTGTGGTGGGAATAAGCAATAAGGATTTTAGCTTATTTAGTTTATTCCTAACACAATAACTAATAAGCTAAGCTGATTTTTAAGGATTTTATCCAAACACATAACTTACATAACTTATGGTGGGAATAAGCAATAACCTCCCTCTTTTTTTTCCTATCCGAACAGCCCTTGATGAACAATTAATAAAAAGTAACCTGTTAGCACAGGTTAAAATAGAGATCCTAACAAAACAAAATATTAGCAAGACTGTATAGAAATACAATGAAATTAAACCTAATTAAAGTTGTTACCCAAGCAAACCAAAGTTAGATACACGAGCATCCGACTTTAAAACCACAATTACACAGGAGGAACCTTAGTGGGTTCACGGTGAGACTCATCAACGAAGATGACAGGTTTTGTGAGCATGAGCGGACGATCTTTTGCCTCTTCTTCATCGTCTCCTTCGTCAAAATCGTCATGAGAGGTGCTGAGATTGATGCATGAACAGCGTTCGAGTGAGGTGAAAAACGCCGACGCAACGCTATTTCCAACCCAATTAGCCATCCGATCAATCTTGTCACAAGATATCATCCCACATGCGTTATGCTCCATCACGACCTGATTTGATTCCATTGATTGGATTTTTAGATTCAATTCAGAAGTTTGGATTTGGGTAGGCGAGGTGGAGGTGGAGGTGGAGAAGCGTATTTGTATTCGTACGAAGTATTGGGGGATGCCTTGGTGTTTGAGTAAAGATTCTACAATTATGAGTTTTATTCTTTGGTGTGTTTTGAATTTATTAAAGTTACAGTAAGGTCTAGTGTAACGTGATAAACGTTTTTTAAGTTTTTAAGAAATTATGAGTTTTATTTTTTAGTGTGTTTTGAATTTATTAAAGCCTAATGTTTTGTTTAATTTTTACAGTTATGCTTTTTAAATAAGTTTTCCGGTCACCTACCGGTTATATGGACAATGACAGATGATACGCTACTATTATTGAAAGCTTATGGATAACTATAATTCAATACCTTAAAGCTAATAAAATGTCCAGACTTCAAAAACCGTTGGTGATCCTTGCCCACTTCCTCCCGTTCATCTCTTCTATTGTCGGTCTAGTCTACCACTTTTTCTTTACACGGCCCGTCACCACCTCTAACCTCCTAGTTCACCACCTTTTCTCTATCGTCCGTCTAGTCCACCACTTTTTCTTTACTCAGCTAGTCACCACCTCTCGTTCTTCTCTTCTACCATCGGTCTAGTCCACCACATTTTCTCTATTCGGCCAATCACCACTGCGGTCTAGTCTACCACTTTTTTCTCTACTCAGCCAGTCACCATCCAAACCCTAAACCGTAAACCCCTTTCTGTAACGGAGAACCTATTATCAGAAAAGAAATTCATAATTAGGGTGATTTCAACCTCAGTCCTCACCATCGTCAGCACCCACCTCTTACCCACCATCTCTCACACACTTTTTCTTTCTCCCGATGTTGGTAACCTCGTTAATCTATATGTTTTATATATTTTTAATAGTTGTTTAATTATTATTTATTTATTTTAAATTATATTTCTATTTTATCAAATCCAAATGCCCCGCAATTAATGATAATAATTGGTTTGTTAATGGATATAAGACAATGTAAAGTTGTATTGTAAAATATATTTTTTAAGTTGGAAAAAACTTATAAATCACTATAACAAAACCTTAAAAGGTTTAAATAAATAAATATAATAAATAAATAAATAAAAACTAAATTTAAAACGAATTCATAAAAAAAAAAAAAATTAAATGCAGACTAAATTTGTAACAAAATTTAAAATCTAAGACAAAAATATAAATTTTGAAAGAGGTGTTAACCTCTTTAAGCTTAACCAGATCTAGCAGGTAACCATACAAAAATATGAATTTATTACTATTTTAAAACATAAAATCGCTAATTTGTCAACTTTAAGATGTTTTGAAAAGTCAGTTTCCAAGTATAGACAAAGTTTAAAATCCCACAAATAAATTTAAAGTACATCCAAAAAAATCATTTTCAAGTTACAAAGAAATTTGGTATATATATTTATATTAATATGTAGTTTACAATAATAATCAAAATAATCAAAATGATTGTATACCACAAAACTATACAAGGATTCGAGTCGGACATTGTTATCCACCTCTTTATTCCTTATTGAGTTTAGTTGGTCTTGAAATGCACAGCAACAAGTATCGACTAAGCTATGTAAGATTAGTGAGCAACTTAACCACCATACACATATAATATCGTCATAAAAAAACAATATTTATCAACAATAAATAATCATAAAGATTAAATCAACATAAATACACATATAATCACATAAGCCTATCACAATCCGCTCGGAACCAAATTACTTTCCAAGACATTTCAAGTTCCATCAATCTTTTCATTTCCATGCATTCAACATGGTTTTTAGCAACCAAGGCGTTCCATGGTTATCCAACAAATAGAAATTATGGTTCTTAGCCATTGATGCTTACCAAGTCTACCAAAGATTTTCAGTCACGGTTCTCAAGCCACCGAGGCTTACCCAGACCCTAATAAAGGTTTCTAGCCATGGTTCTCAGTCACCCAAGGCTTACCACGATCCATAGTTTCGGTCTAATCCATATGTTTCACAAAAATTCAACAAGAATACATAATTTAACTATCAAATTTCAATTATGGAACACGGTTACTCATCTTATTGCCCTTAGTCGATGCTTTTATGGTTCCAACATTCCTTCTTGATTTTCCACATCTAAGGAATACCCTTAACATACATGGTATTAACACACATTCCATGTATTAGGCATTTAAAGCTACATTTTTCTTACAAACCATCTACTTAAGCCACATACACACTTTTATGCCTTATATAACTTTGTTACGATTATAGTTAATTAAATATTTAGTCCATGAAATATCATTTATTAACCATCTCCAGTTAGGTTTTTAATAAAATAATGGTTTACAGTAACATTGTATTCATTTCATGTCATTTTTCAATTCTTACAAAGTTGGTTACCAAAGTTAATTAAGGGGTTTAAGTGTAAAGATCTAAAAGTTAGATCTTTAGGATAATTATCAAACTTATGGATAATTACTTAGTGACCAAGTAATTATTACATAATGGTTCCTAAACCTCCCCTATAAATAAAAATAAAGGTGCTTGCTACTGATTTTTTAAAGAGGTTTTGATTGATCTAAACCCTAAAATCAAATATCCTTTCCCCACTCTCGAAAACCCTTACATCCTCGATTACGCACCATGTGGATTCGATGGTCGCAGAGCGTAGCGCGTGTAACTTATCTAAACGGTGTGTGTAGCTTACCTACGCAATGTGTTGGCGACGACAGGAGTTCTAGTTTGAACTCTTAACAATCCTTTCTCCATCAAGAGCTTAGAATTCTCTCAAATGACTACAAGGGTATATATTCTTTATTCTTCTTTCTTTTGTGTTTCATTAGATCTGCTTGAACATGGATCCGACTATAGGGTTCATGAGTTCTTTGTTTCTATTTTGATATATGCTCCCATTGCGCCTTTGTGGCCTTTTGATCCTCATAGCCCAACACATATTTTTTGTAATCATATAATAACTTACCAAATACCGGTCCATACTTCTTATTGATCTCACATGATCACAAATTGACTACGTTATTACCGCGTCTCAGTTAAAACTTCATAGGCACTTAGAATGTACCATCACAACTTCTATTTTTTAGCACATTACATTTAATCGTTAACTCAAACAACAACATGTTTCTTATATTATGCCTAAAATTTGATTAAAAATATCATATTACCTTCCCTTATTTGATAATTCCAACATGGCATCTTCGTATACATATATATATCATATAATATATGGGAGTGTAGAATGTATTTCCCCCACTTACTTCTATGTATAACGAACATGTTTATTTTCAGAATATCTAGGTAATTTAAACATCTAACTTGGCATTACCGATTAGATTATTTGCATGGGATATAACACAATACTCTCATTCTCTTCAAGTTCCCACTTACTTCTTTTAACGATCATCTTTACAGCTTATTTTAATTGCATAGACATATCAATCGCTTATCTAATGTGATAGAATATTCTTTGAGCTCATAGAATTTGTTTTGTATATCATAACAAACATAATATCATATACCTCAAAATTACTTCTCACATACCCGTATGGTTTGGCGACATGGAACGCCATATTTCTTACTACTTCTAGCATCCGATGACACACAAGTGTCATTTAGACACACTCTTCCTATTTCTTAATCTCCATATGCCCTCTTGTTAAGGAATCTGTAACACTTGGATCCATGTATTTTACCTTATAACCCTTGAAGCAAAAAATAATTTCGAAAGGACTCCCCACGTACGTTGGGCATACGTTTATGTACGCTTAGCATACTTGGCCATGTGGAAGCAGGAACCCGAGCCACGTATGTGGGGCGTACGAGGTGTACAAAGGGTGTACGTGACCAATGCTAAAACCCTAATTTTAGGGCATGAGCCCTATTTAAGCTCACTTATGACTCTTAGACCCTCACCCTTATCAGCCTTCACTGCTTATTAAATTTTTCTATTGAGAGTGATCTTTGAGCTTGAAAGTAACTTTGGTGGCCTTTTCGGTGTGTTTGAAAGAAGAAGAGCTTGGTGTGCAAGCATTAGACGTGGTTAAGCTTCAAGATCATGAATCTACATCATCTTAGGAAGCTTTTGGAAGTAAAAACCTCAAACCTTTTTGTTTCCTTGGTTTGTTTATGAGTTCTTTTGGGTCCATTGATTCTCTTTTGTGAGTTGGGCAACTCCAGAAACTTGTAAATGCTATATCTTAGTCCCTTTGGTGTGTTAGAGGCATAAAAATGTTATCTTGGTGGTTGTTATGACACCATGCATGGATATAGGTCCTTAAAGTGAGTCTTGATGGATAAAAATTGGATGTTTGACTCCCATAATGCATGAAAAGGCATAAAGTTGCCAACTTTATGCCCTAGGATCCCTTAAATGACCGAGATCTTGAATTGGAGCTAGTGACTCCATGGATAAAGCACTTAATGGCTGAATGTGCTTAACAACTCAATACACTGAGCGTAATAAGATGTACATCGTGTACTGCTTGGTATTGAAGTACACCAAGCGTACTGGTATTACGTCGCGCGTACACCCTAGTTGGCCTTTGGCTAATTGTTGGACTTTTGTGGCTTTTGGGCCTGAGCTAGTTTTTGGGCTTTAGCTTGTTTAGGGTAGGTGGGACTCAGATTTTTGTTATGGGCCTCAAGTGCTATAAGTTGGGCCTTTTGGGCCTTTGGGCCCATTATTGTGTTTTAGACTAGGGTTGATTAAGTCTATTATGGGTAAGGTGAAGAGGGGCCCTAACCTTAGGAGTTGGAGTGGAATTTAGGCACATAGTCATGATTGTTATCCCATTCTTAATTAGGGTAATTTGTGTATGTTTAGTGTGGGATTTTCCAGATCAGTAGCCAAGTAGTTAGTATTTACCAGTAGACCGAGGTGAGTCTCTTTCGTGTATCCATGGGTCGAAGGCACAAATGCCGGTCCATTATTCAGTTATGTAGAATGCTAGCTGTTGTGTGATATATATTGTGTTTGCATTATCAGGTTGAAATATACCCCACGGTGGGGCCTAATATGGCATGTCGGGTTGAAATATACCCCATGGCGGGGCCCATTATGGCATGTTCAGGTTGAAATATACCCCAGTGTGGGGCCCATTATTGTATGATTAGGTTGAAATATACCACAGGGTGAGGCCCTAGGGCAGGGCCCATACTTGCTTATTAGATTGGAATATACCCCAACGCTAGGCCCAGTAGTATGTTTGGTATGTGGTACTTTGGGAAAACTCACTTAGCTTTTGCTTATAGTATGTATTGTGGTTTCAGGTACTTCCGATACTAAGGGGAAGGTCGTGGCTTGATGACGCAACATTCACTCCCCACTATTTTCGCACTTATTGATATTCTCACTCTGATGTTTTTATAGGATGATTATGTAATGGATTTTGGAATCAAACTTATGACTGTAAATCTTAATTAAAAATGAAAAAGAATCTCCTGGTTTTTGGGTTGTTACAGAATCATACATTAAACTCTCATGTTCCTTCATCATACGACTTGGGTATTCATTTAAAAGTCATTTAAGCTCTTTTTATTTTAGACTACTATAGTCTACATCAGGAATTTATTCACCATTCTCATGGTTAATCTAGTTGCCAATGTAATTGTGCACACTCATTTTACCAATTATGGTGACACACATTTAGGGAACCATAACAAATAATATAGAACATTACATCAAAATCCATTCCTTTCCATCGGCCACATACGCATGCCTCTAGCCAAAATATATCAATACATACACCACGAGTGTAGTACGCTCCACCATATACAATCTATTTACTCCCATTCCCATTAACTATGGCACCGTAACACACATACTCGTATGATAGGATTACAACAATACATACACTTCCTTGGTTAGGTTATGGAAATGATGTCTTCTTTTCCACTGAAATTTTTACACACCCTTTAGGTATTTTCTCGTGTCTATTTATCTCTTGAAAGTTCCAGACTCTTATCCAATGTAATGATGTGAATAAAGTTGATCAACCATCTTGATATATATAATTCTCATTTTGATTGACCTTCTTTTTTTTACCAATGAGAAAATAATCTTTCAACGATGTCATCATTACATCAAATAATGTAGTGATTTTTAATTTGTCTCGCTAATTTCCCGATTTCTTCTATAATTCTATAAACCAATTTGAAGATTTAATTATTTAAAATCCTTGTCTCATTCGACTTTCATATAACAATTCATAAATTATGGATTATGTGTCTAGTTGTCATGATTATGTTGCAAATTGTCAACCACTTCCCTAAGGTAATTTTATGGATTATGTTCTTTAGTGTTTATAAGCTGAAATTGTGATTCAAAAAACTTGCAAATAAATAATAAAAAAAAGTCATTTTCTAGCTGAAATTTTTACCCATAACCTTACCCGTTTAATTTTCATATCATGCCATGTCTATAAACTAATGAACAATAAAGACAAAATACGGCTAGGTTTCATTATTGTATGAAGAAAGGTACAATTACAAAGAAAGGGATGCTAACAGCATCCCTCAAACTCACAATGTGACAATAATAAGCATTGAGAGTTTGCCAGTAAAAAATGAAAACAAAAAGCAGACAAAGCCTTTGTGAACATATCAGTAATCTGCAGGGTATATAAAACATATTTCAGAGAGATAGTCGCATTGTGAAAATGATGACGAGTGAAATGACAATCAATCTCAATATGTTTCATTCGCTCATGAAAAAAAATTGAATTCTTAGAAATTAGTATTGCACTTTTGTTGTCCCAATACAAGGGTGTAGTTTGATAGATATGAACACCCATGTCTCCAAGAAGCCAACATAGCCAAATAATTTCACAAGTGGTAACAACCATAGCTTGATATTCAACCTCTGTTGAAGATTGAGAGACATCGTCATGTTTCTTACTCTTCCAAGAAATCAACGAATCTCCAAGAAGTATACAAAAACCAATCGTGGATTTGCAATCATGATGATCAATATCCCAATCAGCATCATTGTAAGCATGCAGCTCAAGAGAGGGCATGGAAGGAACTACAAGGCTACGAGACTGACTTGCCTCAAAGATATCTCAAGATACAAAGAACAACAGTTCGATGAATATATAAGGCGAAGTAACAAAATGACTTACTACATGAACTGCGTGAGCTATATCCGGCCGAGTGATAGTAAGATAAATCGAATTCCCCATAATGGTTAGATATGGACTTGGATTTGATAAGGTAACACTATCAGTTGGAGAATATTGGGCATTAGTCTCTACGAGGTATCAACATTCTTGTTATCAGAGATACAATCACATTCAAACATATCATAAATATACTTTGAATGAGACAAAAGTTAACCCTTTGGAGATTGAGAAACTTAAATCCATAATACATAGTGTGGTAAGCCCAATTCTTTCATAGCAAAGTGATAAGCCAAATCACACTTCAAGGACTTTGTATCATCATGATCATCACCAGTAATAATCATGTCATCGACATATAAGTATAGAAGAATCTCACATGCACTTAAACATCTAAAAAATAATGTTGAATCATGATTACTAAGATTTAAACCAAGTGAAATAATCACCATAGAGAAATTTTCAAACCAAGCATGAGGGGCCTGTTTGAGGCCATAAAAATATTTCTGAAGCCTACAAACTTCACCTGGTCAGTGAACAATACCTAGAGAAGGATACATGTACACTTCCTCATGAAGATCACCATTCAAAAACGCATTATTGACATCCATTTGGACGATCTCCCACTGTCGAATCGAAGAAACATATATCAGAGTGCAAACGATTGTCATTTTTACAACTGCAGCAAAGCTCGCCTCATAACCCATACCAAACTCTTATGAGTACTGTTTTGCAACAAGTCTAGCCTAATATCATTCAAGGGACCCATCATACTTGGTTTTGATATTGTATACCCAACAACAACCAGTAGTATGTTGCCTAGGTAGGAGAGGAACCAAATCCCACATATGAGTTTCATAAAGAGATGTAAGTTCCTCAACCATAGCATTTTGCCAAAGAGGATCAGAGATTGCCTCTTTGTAGGACTCAGGTTTAATGAGATGGTGTATATTAGCAGTAAATGATGCAGATGTTGGCGAGTAAGAAGAACATGTTAATTTTGGAAGCTTATGGTGTTACGAGTTCTGGTAGACCTCCTCGAAGATGGAGGATTTGGATTTGTAGCGTGTACAAGAGAAATAAGAGTGTTGTTTGTACGAGTATCAAGAACAGGGGGATCTAATGTGGTATCATGAACCGGAGAATCAGGTGGGGTGTCATTATTAATATTAAAAGGATCAATAACCTAAAGATCTTATCGTTTCATGTTATGAGACTGAGCAAGAATCAAATAGAATGGAAAATGCCCAAAAAAAGGTTACATGTCGAGAAACATATAATTTTTTACTAACTGGGTCAAAGCATTGATATCCTTTCTCACCAATATGATATTCTAGAAAAACACATAAGGTTGATCATGGAGACAACTTATTCCTCTCAACATGCGAGTGAAGAACAAAACAAGTGCACCCAAAAACTCATAATGAGGAGTAATCAGGTAAGTGACCATAGGCCTTCTCGAATGGAGAGATACTAGATTTATGAGAAGTAGGGATTTGATTGATCACGTAAATGGAATTTAGGAGAGCTTCTCCCCAAAATACATTAGATCGGATGATAGTAACAAGGAACAAACAGTTTCAACAAGATGTATATGTTTTCTCTCTACAACCCCGTTTTGTTGAGGAGTATATGTACATGATGATTGGTGTATGGTGACATCATATACAAGAATTTGTGTGAAATAATTAGAGGTATACTCACCCCATAAGTCACACCGAAAACATTTTTTAACAGCTGAAGGTTGTGTCTTGACAAGGGATCTAAAATTCTTGTAGATTGTAACAAAACCAGACTTGGGCTTCCTGAGATAAACCTAAGTATAACAAGTATAATCATATATAAACGAAACATAATAGATGGATCCTCCCTTTGAACACACTGAGGATGGACCATTATAATTAGAAATATCATAACTATTCCCCAAAACACCTATAGAGACTAGAAAGTGTAAACATGATGCTCACACTTATTTAAAACAAGAATGCCAAAGATAAAAAAAAATAGTATATTAATGAATTAAATGAAAAGAAGACAATCAACAATACTAGCAGCGGAATTAGACACCTTGAGTTGATCCAATACATATAGTTCTCCTACCTTATGTATGGTCTCAATCACCGTGTGGGAGTATGAATCAAGAACACGACAAAGAAAATCAGAAAAGGAAATACAATAACCAGATTTACAACTGACTAACTAAGGCAAGATTTGAAGCAAGTATATGAATATAATATACATCAGTGAGTGATATATGAGGAGTGACAATTGAACCAACACCCCTTACATGCATAGATGTAGCACTAGCAGACATGACCGAATTAGTGATACATGAGACAAATAAACAAAGGATGACAAATAAGGTAACATATGATGAGATGCACCGGTATCCAAGATCTACAAATACGAAGGAATACTTGAAGTATTGGCTAAGAAAATACCTAAATGAGAAGTAAATGCAGACATGGTTGCATAATTGTAAGCACGGAACTATTTTCAGTGGTCAAGAACTTGAGGATCAAACGTAGAAGATGATGTGGTGGTATAATGAACATTAGTTTATACTATAAGTGCAACATTTGTAGAATTTTATGGACGAGGGTTATGTGACTGAAATGATGGGTGAAACGATCCTGATGGTATGTCTTGTTGTTTCTTTTCCTTTCTCAATAACAATGGACACTAAGACTTTTAGTGGTTCTTTTTCACTTTGGGGACTGATCTATCCTTTAGGTTCATAATGACAGTAAACATTCAAACAATAATCCCAAACCAACAACATACAAGCCAACCAAACGCTCAAAACCAATAACAAACACATAAAAAGAAAAGAAAAACCCTCGATATTGACAATAACCAAACAAACTAAACTTTGAACAATAACCAAGAGGAACAAACAATCATTTTGTTTAGAAATTGCGGCAAGATTCACAGGTGGCTTCGAAAATATCAATCAAAAAGTATTTTTGCGGTGCTATATGACATATAACGACGCAAAATCAAAGAAAACGAAAAAATCAAACATGATAGTGATGAAAAGAACAACATCAATCGAAACCCTAAAAAAAACAAAATCAAACAAATCAAACTAGACTGAATACATAAACAAATTAGAAAACCATACCATGTTAACTAATGAACAATAGAGATAAAATACGGATAGGGTTTTATTATTGTATGAAGAAAATTACAGTTACAAAGAAAACGAAAAGACTAAATAAATATGAAAGCTAATTTGTAACACCCAATTCAGGTATGAGTTAACACTAAGCATGTTAAAAGTTTAATTTGGGATTTGGGAATTTTGTTCTCCCACGACACGATGGTTGGAGTACCATAGTGTGGTATTGCCCCATATATGCGACGTTGTAGCATTTAATGGTCATGACACAACGCCACAATGTGCACAAAACCCTATTTTTCGGGCCTTGATGTGACAACCCATAAAATACGTCACCAAACGCCGTTAGAATTTAGCATACTCATAATCATGCAATAGGATGAGAATGTAATAATGTGATATATGAAGAAATATATTTGATTTTTTGTCCTTAACTCATACGACATCATCAAATATTAAGCTCCGAAATAAGTGCACAAAAAAACATGTCATCTTATGAGTAGGTTAACATTTTTAGATTATACACATCAACAGGATTCCAAAAATGTAAACGTCGTAAAAATTCGAATTAGTGTGGGAGAGATATGATTTTTGTAGTAAATAAAAATCTACGCACATACAAAGTTACAACGTCAAAAACTACGAAGAAACCAGTTGACTTTTAGCAAAAGTCACCAAAAGGAGAATTGTAGTACTCCTCAAAATAGGGAATTTGATACAAAGAACACCCGAAATGTGACCCGAACGAGAGAGTTATGATTTTTATAAAATCGTAACAGTTATAATTTACGAGCAAAAAATAAAAGTAAAAAATTAGCCGAAACAACCAAAAGGAAAGTTCTAGTATAGTCGAGATCTACACAGGGATATAAGAATCATTGGAAACGGAGCTCATACGCGGGAGTTACGGAATTTTTGAAACTGAATTTTCGTCACACACGTACTACTGTGTGTCACGCACAAAGCACGTTTCTGACGTCTAGATCTGTCAGGATACGGGTGACATGGAACAATGTATGGAGGACATCTTGCAAATCCCTGATGGAGCCATGCACACATCATGCACGGCGTGACGTACAGAGTGCGCCCCAAAAACATTCTACAAATAGCAATCCCCGGTGGTCCAATTTGCATACCTCCATACCTGTAGAGTGATTCTCGAGTTCCGGCTTCCCGATTCTACCCTACATCAACGGTTCACGCTTCAAGGGTGAGTTCACGGCTCCACTTTTATAGTTTTCAAACCTTTTACTGAGGGGAGGGGAATACATGTTATATTATTACTGATTTCATAATTATTACGAACTGTATAGCATTAGTTATATAATCATGCCTAGTATGTTAGGTTAATATTATGATTGGTAGGTATCCTACCCAACTTTTACAGATAATATTATGCCTAGTTATCATGTTGACTTACTCACCTATAAAACATAAGGTATATGTTGGCCTAACCTTTAGGGAACAGCACACCTAGTTGTTTCCTTGGCTAAACATTTGTATAACTTAGTATCTAGCAGTTACTATGCCCATAATATCCAACCAAAACAAATTACCATAACTTAGTTATATATATATATATAACATAATAAAGAGACAACATGAGATATGATGACAACACATGATGACAACATAATGGTTAGACGAGACAACATTCATCCTTAGCTAAATGACCTTTAGCTACCCTAGCATATAATCGTTAAATCTTAAGTGAGCGGGAAAGATATGTATATATCTATATGGGGTTGACATCCCCAGCTACGGTTGCTAGCTACAACCTGATGGTCAATTCAAAGCAAACATAGCTTTCTAAACTTTGATGATGTTCCATGAAGCGTCGTCTCAGGGAGTACAACAATCATGAGATCGATTATAGGAACTCATCACAACATTGTTAAGCTTAAATATCTAAAAATACTATTATGAATAAACCTAAGAATGTAGTGATAGCTTACACAACTCCAGGATGCGAGTTAGAAATCATAAGATTACTAACACAACAAACACTCTATAGAATGTTTCAAAGCATATAATCCTATGAATTCACCAACATTATTTTGACCTTTCAAAACCACATGTATTCTTAGGGGAATGAGTTTGGAAGATGATGGAAGGGCGGGTGGAAGCTTATGTTTTATATTGCTTTATTTTGCCTTTGTAATGTATTTGTACCTCGAACACTTATGCAATATTTATTACTTAATAAATAAGAAGTTATGTTTGTGTGACATATATATATATATATATATATATATATATATATATATATATATATATATATATATATGTATATGTGATCCAACGTCCTAACGTCGCACAACCCGACGTTTTCGTCGCCGGCCGGGGGTGTGACACTTGATCCCTATTTAAAGGATGTGAAGGTTATGGTTTCATCCACTCTCAGCATTTATCCCTCTATAGTGTCCTTACCAAACCCTAATCCCCCTACCCCTCCGCCTCTATGATATTTGAACCTCTTTTGCATGTTTTTGCTCTTTGAAGGAAGAAAAAGTGTATTAGTAAAGCAAGGAAGCATCAAGCAACCCTAATCCATTCTCTTGAGCATCTTCTGGACTTTTGTAAGTCATCAAGACTCATTTTTATGCTTCTTAGTCCATAGATCTAGGGATTTAAGTTTTTTTTTGGTCACTTTCATGAGAAATGGTTGGAATTTTGGCAAACTCTAGATTAAAGCTTGAAAGTTTATTATCCATTAAGGTTCCAGAAGTGTAACGTTTTATGGATCTAGTCTCTACTCTCCATTTGATGTCGTTTTGACCTCATTTTTACCATTTTCACCTATAATGGAGTGAGGCATGCATTAGACATGAATTTTCATAAAGTTGTGATTTTTATGGACCATTAGTAAGTATTAAAGCCATTTGGAAAGTTTGAGGCTTGGACTTAACGAATTAACATCTTAATAAAGGTGTTATTCTGCCATATGAACCACAGAACGGTCAAGGATTGACCACGGCGCAGTGGACAGGGAAGTCTCGTGACTATTTTGTCATGGTTAGACCACAACACGGTAAGTTGTTGACCATTGACCGTTGACTTTTGATGAGCTTGACCCTTGGTCAAATTTTAGTAAAAGTATGTATTGGATCACTAATTAAGGGGAAATGGTCTTTTTCCCTAAGAAGAGGATTATAAGGAAAAGACTCGTTTAGAGAGGAAACTTAAGTATATGCCTTAATTATTAAATTAATGTTAACTATTGTGTAGTGATTCCAAGCAGTATTAATACCCCTTAGCTTATTGTGTGGATTACCTTATCAAACTTTTAGGCAAGTTCTCATGAACTTACTATTAACATGGATTATGTGATTATGTTGTGCACGACCAAAATAGCCTCTTGAAGGGAAGTGTGGTCGGGATGATCGATACAACTGAGGGGGGGGGGGGGGGGGGGGGGAGTGTGATTGGATGATTTATGCTTCTAGATAATAGGCTCTCAAAGGGAAGTTCTAGTCACATAGTGGTTATGAATATGCTAGCATATGTTATATGTTTAGATAAATGAGATTACTATTCAATGTTTATATGTATGATGTGGTATGCTTATGATCTATATAATGGGTGAATGTTATGATTAATCACTAAGTCTTAGGCTTACGGTTGCTACTTTATGTCTTTAGTGACAGATCCTTCAGGTTCGAAGGGCAAAAAGTTGGCTTGATTGGGATATATGGACATTCTCAGGAGCATAACATCCCCTCTATGTTTATGTTTTGTTGACTTTGTTTTCAAAACAAGACTTTAGCTTCCACTTTTTGATGATGAATTTTATACACTATGGTTGATGATGTTATGGATGGAACCCACTTTTTATTATTCATACTTTGATTATATATATATATATATATATATATATATATATATATATATATATATATATATATATATATATGGTTGATTTTTAAGATGTTACATAATTAGGTTAAACCTAGCTAAATTGTTAAACATAATGCCCAATACAAAAAGAGCACAAGAATTAGAAAGCTAATAGTGTCAACACTTTTAATTAAACGAGTTGAAATATTTTATCAAACCCAATTTATTTCATATCGAGTTCATACCATGTTAGCTTATCGTGTCACTTTTTCGTCTCTAGTTAAAAGTGGTTGGATCAATTTTTAGGCCGGTCAAGGACAATAATTGAAAAAGTGCTACTCGGGAGGAAAAGTACATAAAGAGATGAAGAGTACATAAAGGGAGTCAAGAGGGTGGGTGCAGTGGGTTATTGTCGTGACTAGAGTGGTGATTGACCTCCACAAACCACACCCAACAACCAAACATGGTTGAGTAATCCCCACATAATTTAGATTTAGATGTTAACTTCTTTTTTGTGAAAAGTATTAAGATATAAATGTACTATCTAGCTATTTTGGATTTTATTGGAAATAGTCGTGTCGTGTCCATTTTGGTTAAAGCAAAATAACACCAAATGTCAAATAAGGTCAAATAAGGTTGCTTGAAGCATTTCGACTCTTTAGAATTTTCAAAAGTCAAATCCAAAAACTTGAAATTTTAATTGTTCAACAAATATTAAAATTTAAAATTGCATGAATCAAAATTATAAATATTGTATTCAACAACTTAAACATCTATAATTATTATGGAAATGACATAATGGTCCTACAATGTTATCAAAGTTGATCGATTCAATCCTTAAAATTGTTTTTTAGTTTTATGGAGGTATAAAGTAGGTTACGACCTTCTTTTTTAGTCCATTTTAACATCTAATAATTGGTATACCATTCGATAGTGACCATTTAAACCCGACAAAACTCACATTATGTCTCCATAAGCCAAAAAAATAAGTTCGGGGATCATTTAAACCAAAACTCAATAACACCCATTTCTAATGGTTCAATGCAAGAGGAAACACTAATAGACCTTTAGGGTTTGCAATTTCCTACATTCAAATCGACTACTTCTGCTAAGGATGTATTTTCTCGTATTTTTCTTGAAACCTATTCCTATCACCTTCGATTCCTTTACATAATTCAGAATGTCACTGTTGTTAAAATTGAGTTACTGAAACGCCATTAACCACCATGACCATTCTCCTTTCAGATATGTCCTCTAAATAGCTTGTGTTCGTGTGCCGATGGTAAGGATATAGCAAGATTACTAAATATTTAGAAATTTGTATTTATTTTTTTGGTTTGATGGCAACTCGCGTAAAATGATATTGAAAACGAGTTGTTATCGTGTAAGAAATGCAATTCATTTTTAGATTTTCTTAAAATGTTATTAAACCACACATGTTCTTTATATGAAAATTGTTGTGAAATGTATACATTCGTTTGGATATTTACACATTTATTTGAATTGATTTGAAGTACTAATTATGTTTTTTGTAAATTATTATTTATAATATTTGAAAATAATTTCGTATAATTTAAGAAATAGACACCACTATTAAATATAACAACCATACACTGCCGAATTTAATAACCTCATATTTACTTAATAAGAAACTTCCATACATAAAAAAAAATCTATAAAATCTATATTATTGTAAAAAAGACAAAATTGCACGAATGGTCTTTGGGGTATATCTAAAATTGCCATTTTGGTCTAAAAATATTTGGACTAACACAAGAGGTCCAAAACTTTCATATTATTGCGGTTTTGGTCCAATTTTTTTGAAAATATTTAAAGTGATGATTTTGCCCTTGGCATTTTCTTTTTCTAATTTCTTTTATTTCTTTTATTATTTTTTATTGAAATAAATAAGAAACAAAATGTAATAACCCCTTGTCCCTTTTATCCGCGCATCACTTAACAGTGCCATCATTCGTCAGCAATACAGCCGTCACCGCCACCGGAAGCCTCCACCACCGTTGGAGGAGGAGTGAAACGAAGAGACACAGACAAAACCAGGTTTTGCAAACCCTAAACCACCTCGGACCCGTGAGAGAGAGACGGAGAATGACAATACGGTTTGTTTTGACAGACGGCGGCACTAGGGTTTGCTATAACAAGCGTCTGCGACGATTGGTTTTCAGCACCGAAGAAGGGCTCCGACGGTGGGTTTTCAGCACCAACAAAAGGTTTCGGATCTATTTATTTGTTCATTACCTGAGCTCCGACAAGAAGGTTTTCAGATATGAGGGTTTATGGAGTGAAAACCTTAAATAGTTTGGGTAATGGGTGACATATCTGGCTCCGGCGTATACGAAGAGGCGGTGTTTCGGCAAACAGATCCGGAGACCGATGACCTTCATAGTTTCGACATGGGGAAGAGTTTGTTTGTCTGAACACCGACAACGACTACGAGATAGATCTAAAGAGAGGGATTGTTTTCATATCTACAACGTTCAAGGAGGTTTTTGAAGGTTTGTTTTTGTCTTTGCCGGAAAATTGAGGGTTTGTCTGTCTTTGCCGGAAAATCGAGGGTTTGTTTGTCTTCGCTGCCGGAAAACGATGCTTTTCAGACCAAAGGTTTTTCTAGGAGATGGTGGTGGTGTTGACTTGCAGTGTTGACCTGTAGTGGTTGAAACGGTCATCTTTTCTGGTGGTGGTGATTGTGTTCGTCTTTTCCGGTGATGGTGGTTGAGTTCATCTTTTCCGGCAATGGTGTTCAAGCTTTACGGCAGTGATCAAGTTAGCTGAAGATTTAGAGAGGGAGAGAGAGAGAGAGAGAGAGAGAGAGAGTGTGTGTGAGTGAGAGAGAGATAGAGATAAAGGGGGTTGGGGTGGGGGTTAGTTTCCTTTTGTTTTTTAATTAAAAAGTGTTAGAAGTAAATAAAAAAAAAAGTGGAAAAAGAAAATATCAAGGGCAAATCCGTCAATTTAATAATGTTTCAATATTTTTGGATCAAACTCGCAACAAAATCAAAATTTTGGACCACTGGATTTCTACATTTTGTTTGATGATTACTCACGTGAAAAAATAATCTTCAAAACATTTTCACCTTAGTGGTCATCAAATCAAGAATTAATAATCATTACAGGTTTTTTGAAATGATATCTTCATAGACATCTCAAGAGTTATCTCGTTGTCTTGTCAATCAATAGAAAAATGGTTCATCATTTGGTTAATGAATAATAATAGATATTTCACCAAATTTCTTTTTAATACCAAGGTTGGGCAAAGAATATCGACACACATCTCGTATTCGAATTCTACTCTCATTGTTAGTGGCAGTCATGATCGCTAAAGGGTTAATGTAATATACATGAATACCTAAGTAGTTGCCTTAATTTCTCTTGGATTGATAATCTAGTAAACATGGAAAACCTAAAACTTGGGATAAATCGAACACTAAAAACATCAACTCTTTTATGTTTAAACTGAACACTAATAACCTAAGTAGTTGCCTTAATTTCGCTCGGTTCTTTATTTAATTTCTTTTGATTCCATCTCAGCACTTCTACCTCTACTTATACTTCAAGTCTTTTATGTTTTATCATGTAAGTGAGTTTATTGCTTCTAGTTTGCAGTGATGGGTTTCAAGCAAGCCTCCTTCAGGTTGAAATCAAATGGCAATTTTGTTGCCCAATAGGTGTTTGATAAAATGTCAAAGTGAAATTTTCAAATGCTAAGTCCATAATTTTAACTCCATCCGAGCTGATTTTTCTTAAGTCCCATGCAAAAACATGTTTTTATTGTGCAAATTTCTTTAAGGCTATTTATCCCTCGGATTTGAAATCAAGATTGTTAGTGAACACCTTGCCCTTGCTTTCAAGGAAATGTAGCGTTTGTACGCAGTGATTTCTTCATTTGGTGCATGCCAACTTTTGGGTGGGATGTTACCATCATAGGGTTTCAACACCCTCTTTAGGTCTTCAGCTCGAGGCTTCATTTTCTTGTCCTTTTGTTTTTTTCATGGCATCTTCTTGTATTTCTTCGATTGGAACCTAGCCATGTTCTTTCTAGGGGTTTCATTGTTGCGCGGATGGGCAGTTGGGATCTAAGGGGATTTCCCATATGATCGCGTACTAAGAGGTTGAACCTTGCTTCTGATGAACGTAAAATGTGTCGCGGGAGGCTATTTCTGGGGACCATAGCGTGTATACGGCTGTAGAAGAAACATTGAAGGTCTTTTGTCAATGGATATGCACTAATTATATGAGTATACATGCTTTGAGTCATTTTTGCCACCACCCTGATGGCCTTGTATGTTTTACTGGTAGGGTCGACGACAAGAGTGGACATATTAATGGCATTTTAAAGCCAACTTCCACTGTGCATGAGACTGTGGTACATGGAGGGCCCGTTTTGGATGTTGAGCTGCTTGATCAGGTTTTCAAGGAACCTATCACGACCGTCAAAATAAGCCCTCATAGTAGTCGTATCGCTTTATCCCAGGCATTGAAAACAGCTCTTAACAAGGTGGTCACTCACCCCAAGTCTGTTGAATCGTGGGTTAGGCTATTGCTTCTCTCCCGATGCACTTTGCAGGTGTTCAAGCCCAAGAATAGACAGGAAAGTAAGTTTGGTAACAGGATATCCTTACAAAATCGTTGTATATTGACCTCTTTAGCTACATGGGGGAAAGAGGATGGTATTGTCACATTAGTTTATAATATGTTTGACGATTCCGGTCTTAGATCATCGAGTCAAGGAACAAATCACTTTCAAGAGAAGATAACAAAGGGCAACACCAACGTCAGGAAATGTCTTTGTAAGGTTGTTGATGGGCATTTTACAACAGTAGTGAATGTGTTATGCTCCTCGGGTGTTGCTTCATATGGGGATGATACTATCAAAGCTTTAGAGGCTAAGCATCCATACAAGCCACCCCCATCCATGTCGAGCACAATTTATTCTGAGCCTCCCCTTGCAGTAGAGATTATAATTTCCTTGGTTGCATTAAATTGTTTCCTAAAGGAACTTCATGTGGGAGAGACAGTTTGAGAGCTAAACACATTTTGGATGCTCTATATGGAGAGGGATCTACTATAGCCACAGATCTCCTATGTGTCATCACTGTGGTGGTTAATCTGTGGCTAGGAGGAAGATGTCTGTCGTGTCTGGCAGAATTTTTTGTGTCTGGACATCTTACTCTGCTCCTAAAACCTGACAATGGAGTATCTCCTATTGTTGTTGGAACTATATGGAGGGGTTTGTTTGTAAGGTTGTTATGAAAGGTGTTGGTAAAGAAATGACCAAACACCTTAATGATTTTCAATTTGGAGTAGGTGTGTCGAGTGGCGCAGAAGTTGTTCTTCATAGTGTCAATAGGGTGTTGAGTAAGCATCACGATGATGGGTCTCCTACAATGCTTCATGTGGATTTCTCTAATGCCTTCAATCTGGTGGATAGATATGCCTTACTTCATGAGGTCAGGATGAGGTGCCCTTCCATTTCTTTGTGGCTCAAATTCTTATATGGACAGACAACTAGGTTGTATTTGGGAGATAATCATATTTGGTCCACTACTAGAGTTCAGCAAGGCGACCCTTTCGGACCACTTCTTTTTGCTCTTGTATTGCACCCACTTGTTCATCAGATTAGAGACAATTGCAAGCTTCTTCATCATGCTTGGTATCTTGATGATAGGACCGTTATTGGAGATTCAGAGGAGGTGACCAGAGTATTGGACATCATTAGGGCGATAGGCCCAATATTGGGTCTCCAACTGAATATCACGAAAATTGAACTATTTTGGCCTTCATGTGATGGTAGGAAGCTTCGTGGAGGTTTATTCCCTACTGACATTAGGAGACCGTTGTTACGGGTGAAGCTTCTTGGGGGAGCTGTTAGTATAGAGGCGAGTTTTATTAGTGGTTAGCCATGAAGAGAGTTGGAAACGATATTGATTTGATGCACCTTCTTCCACAGTTACATGACCCCCATAGTGAGCTCCTTTTGCTTCGATCTTGCATGGACATTACCAAACTTTTCTTTAGCCTGAGTACAAGCCCACTCACTCACATAGAGGAGGCAACTTTGTATTTTGATAAAGGGTTACGTGGGTCGATTGAGGACATTGTGGTTTGTGGTGATCCTTTCTTTGTGGACTTTTGATGGCGACTTGCTTCACTAACTGTTAGGTTTGGTGGTCTAGGGTTGTACTTAGCGGTAGAGGCTTCCTCTTATGCTTTTGTGGCCTTACGAGCTCAATCGTGGGTGTTACAAGACCACATCTTATGAGATAGCGGCATATGTGGTATGGATTTTGATTATGTTTGTGCTTTGGCCTGTCTTCATGATTCGATTTCGGGCTTTGACTTCAGCGGTTTCACTAATAAGGAAACCACCCCTCCAAAAGCCCAACATTCATTGGCGAGTTCCCTTTTTAGTAAAATTGTCTAAGACATGGAAGTTCACTTCGATATGAATATTAGGAAGAAAGCAATTTTTGAGTGTCTAAGGGCACCACATGCTCAGGATTTTCTTATGAATATTCTTATTGACCGTCTTGGCTAGCATATGTCA